>NC_045450.1:9543940-9544258 GCF_002776525.5 Piliocolobus tephrosceles | reverse complement strand
CTCGTCAGCACCCATCAATTCATCATTTATATCAGGTATAACTCCCCCATGCAATCCCTCCCCCCTCCCCCCTCCCCATGATAGGCCCCAATGTGTGATGTTCCCCTTCCCGAGTCCAAGTGAGCTCATTGTTCAGTTCCCACCTATGAGTGAGAACATGCGGTGTTTGGTTTTCTCTTCTTGTGATAGTTTGCTAAGAATGATGGTTTCCAGCTGCATCCATGTCCCTACAAAGGACGCAAACTCATCCTTTTTTATGGCTGCATAGTATTCCATGGTGTATATGTGCCACATTTTCTTAATCCAGTCTGTCACTGT
>NC_045450.1:9527791-9543840 GCF_002776525.5 Piliocolobus tephrosceles | reverse complement strand
TGTTCAGTTCCCACCTATGAGTGAGAACATGCGGTGTTTGGTTTTCTCTTCTTGTGATAGTTTGCTAAGAATGATGGTTTCCAGCTGCATCCATGTCCCTACAAAGGACGCAAACTCATCCTTTTTTATGGCTGCATAGTATTCCATGGTGTATATGTGCCACATTTTCTTAATCCAGTCTGTCACTGATGGACATTTGGGTTGATTCCAAGTCTTTGCTATTGTGAATAGTGCCGCAATAAACATACGTGTGCATGTGTCTTTGTAGTAGCATAATTTATAATCCTTTGGGTATATACCCAGTAGTGGGATGGCTGGGTCATATGGTACATCTAGTTCTAGATCCTTGAGGAATCGCCATACTGTTTTCCATAATGGTTGAACTAGTTTACAATCCCACCAACAGTGTAAAAGTGTTCCTATTTCTCCACATCCTCTCCAACACCTATTGTTTCCTGATTTTTTAATGATTGCCATTCTAACTGGTGTGAGATGGTATCTCATTGTGGTTTTGATTTGCATTTCTCTGATGGCCAGTGATGATGAGCATTTTTTCATGTGTCTGTTGGCTGTATGAATGTCTTCTTTTGAGAAATGTCTGTTCATATCCTTTCCCCACTTTTGGATGGGGTTGTTTGTTTTTTTCTTGTATATTTGTTTGAGTTCTTTGTAGATTCTGGAAATTAGCCCTTTGTCAGATGAGTAGATTGCAAAAATTTTCTCCCATTCTGTAGGTTGCCTGTTCACTCTGATGGTAGTTTCTTTTGCTGTGCAGAAGCTCTTTAGTTTAATGAGATCCCATTTGTCAATTTTGGCTTTTGCTGCCGTTGCTTTTGGTGTTTTAGACATGAAGTCCTTACCCATGCCTATGTCCTGAATGGTACTACCTAGATTTTCTTCTAGGGTTTTTATGGTATTAGGTCTAACATTTAAGTCTCTAATCCATCTTGAATTAATCTTCGTATAAGGAGTAAGGAAAGGATCCAGTTTCAGCTTTCTACTTATGGCTAGCCAATTTTCCCAGCACCATTTATTAAATAGGGAATCCTTTCCCCATTTCTTGTTTTTCTCAGGTTTGTCAAATATCAGATGGTTGTAGATGTGTGGCATTATTTCTGAAGGCTCCGTTCTGTTCCATTGGTCTATATCTCTGTTTTGGTACCAGTACCATGCTGTTTTGGTTACTGTAGCCTTGTAGTATAGTTTGAAGTCAGGTAGCGTGACGCCTCCGGCTTTGTCCTTTTGACTTAGGATTGTCTTGGCAATGCAGGCTCTTTTTTGGTTCCATATGAACTTTAAAGCAGTTTTTTCCAATTCGGTGAAGAAACTCATTGGTAGCTTGATGGGGGTGGCATTGAATCTATAAATAACCTTGGGCAGTATGGCCATTTTCACGATATTGATTCTTCCTATCCATGAGCATGGTATGTTCTTCCATTTGTTTGTGTCCTCTTTGATTTCACTGAGCAGTGGTTTGTAGTTCTCCTTGAAGAGGTCCTTGACATCCCTTGTAAGTTGGATTCCTAGGTATTTTATTCTCTTTGAAGCAATTGTGAATGGAAGTTCATTCCTGATTTGGCTCTCTGCTTGTCTGTTACTGGTGCATAAGAATGCTTGTGATTTTTGCACATTAATTTTGTATCCTGAGACTTTGCTGAAGTTGCTTATCAGCTTAAGAAGATTTTGGGCTGAGACGATGGGGTTTTCTAAATACACAATCATGTCATCTGCAAACAGGGACAATTTGACTTCTTCTTTTCCTAACTGAATACCCTTGATTTCTTTCTCTTGCCTGATTGCCCTAGCCAGAACTTCCAACACTATGTTGAATAGGAGTGGTGAGAGAGGGCATCCCTGTCTTGTGCCAGTTTTCAAAGGGAATTTTTCCAGTTTTTGCCCATTCAGTATGATATTAGCTGTGGGTTTGTCATAAATAGCTCTTATTATTTTGAGGTACGTTCCATCAATACCGAATTTGTTGAGCGTTTTTAGCATGAAGGGCTGTTGAATTTTGTCAAAAGCCTTTTCTGCATCTATTGAGATAATCATGTGGTTCTTGTCTTTGGTTCTGTTGATATGCTGGATTACGTTGATTGATTTGCGAATGTTGAACCAGCCTTGCATCCCAGGGATGAAGCCCACTTGATCATGGTGGATAAGCTTTTTGATGTGCTGCTGAATCCGGTTTGCCAGTATTTTATTGAGAATTTTTGCATCGATGTTCATCAGGGAGATTGGTCTAAAATTCTCTTTTTTTGTTGTGTCTCTGCCAGGCTTTGGTATCAGGATGATGCTGGCCTCATAAAATGAGTTAGGGAGGATTCCCTCTTTTTCTATTGATTGGAATAGTTTCAGAAGGAATGGTACCAGCTCCTCCTTGTACCTCTGGTAGAATTCAGCTGTGAATCCATCTGGTCCTGGGCTTTTTTTGGTGGGTAGGCTATTAATTGTTGCCTCAATTTCAGAGCCTGCTATTGGTCTATTCAGGGATTCAACTTCTTCCTGGTTTAGTCTTGGAAGAGTGTACATGTCCAGGAAATTATCCATTTCTTCTAGATTTTCTAGTTGATTTGCGTAGAGGTGTTTATAGTATTCTCTGATGGTAGTTTGTATTTCTGTGGGGTCGGTGGTGATATCCCCTTTATCATTTTTTATTGCGTCTATTTGATTCCTCTCTCTTTTCTTCTTTATTAGCCTTGCTAGCGGTCTGTCAATTTTGTTGATCTTTTCAAAAAACCAACTCCTGGATTCATTGATTTTTTGGAGGGTTTTTTGTGTCTCTATCTCCTTCAGTTCTGCTCTGATCTTAGTTATTTCTTGCCTTCTGCTAGCTTTTGAATGTGTTTGCTCTTGCCTCTCTAGTTCTTTTAATTGTGATGTTAGAGTGTCAATTTTAGATCTTTCCTGCTTTCTCTTGTGGGCACTTAGTGCTATAAATTTCCCTCTACACACTGCTTTAAATGTGTCCCAGAGATTCTGGTATGTTGTATCTTTGTTCTCATTGGTTTCAAAGAACATCTTTATTTCTGCTTTCATTTCGTTATGTACCCAGTAGTCATTCAGGAGCAGGTTGTTCAGTTTCCATGTAGTTGAGCGGTTTTGATTGAGTTTCTTAGTCCTGAGTTCTAGTTTGATTGCACTGTGGTCTGAGAGACAGTTTGTTATAATTTCTGTTCTTTTACATTTGCTGAGGAGTGCTTTACTTCCAATTATGTGGTCAATTTTGGAATAAGTGTGATGTGGTGCTGAGAAGAATGTATATTCTGTTGACTTGGGGTGGAGAGTTCTATAGATGTCTATTAGGTCCGCTTGGTGCAGAGATGAGTTCAATTCCTGGATATCCTTGTTAACTTTCTGTCTCGTTGATCTGTCTAATGTTGACAGTGGGGTGTTGAAGTCTCCCATTATTATTGTATGGGAGTCTAAGTCTCTTTGTAAGTCTCTAAGGACTTGCTTTATGAATCTGGGTGCTCCTGTATTAGGTGCATATATATTTAGGATAGTTAGCTCTTCCTGTTGGATTGATCCCTTTACCATTATGTAATGGCCTTCTTTGTCTCTTTTGATCTTTGATGGTTTAAAGTCTGTTTTATCAGAGACTAGGATTGCAACCCCTGCTTTTTTTTGTTCTCCATTTGCTTGGTAGATCTTCCTCCATCCTTTTATTTTGAGCCTATGTATGTCTCTGCATGTGAGATGGGTCTCCTGAAGACAGCAGACTGATGGGTCTTGACTCTTTATCCAGTTTGCCAGTCTGTGTCTTTTAATTGGAGCATTTAGTCCATTTACATTTAAGGTTAATATTGTTATGTGTGATCTTGATCCTGCCATTGTGATATTAACTGGTTATTTTGCTCATTAGTTGATGCAGTTTCTTCCTAGGCTCGATGGTCTTTACATTTTGGCATGTTTTTGCAGTGGCTGGTACCGGTTGTTCCTTTCCATGTTTAGGGCTTCCTTCAGGGTCTCTTGTAAGGCAGGCCTGGTGGTGACAAAATCTCTAAGCATTTCCTTATCTGTAAAGAATTTTATTTCTCCTTCACTTATGAAACTTAGTTCGGCTGGATATGAAATTCTGGGTTTAAAATTCTTTTCTTTAAGAACGTTGAATATTGGCCCCCACTCTCTTCTGGCTTGTAGAGTTTCTGCCGAGAGATCTGCTGTCAGTCTGATGGGCTTCCCTTTGTGGGTAACCCGACCTTTCTCTCTGGCTGCCCTTAAGATTTTTTCCTTCATTTCAACTTTGGTGAATCTGGCAATTATGTGTCTTGGAGTTGCTCTTCTGGAGGAGTATCTTTGTGGCGTTCTCTGTATTTCCTGAATTTGAATGTTGGCCTGCCCTGCTAGGTTGGGGAAGTTCTCCTGGATGATATCCTGTCGAGTGTTTTCCAATTTGGTTCCGTTTTCCCCCTCACTTTCAGGCACCCCAATCAGACGTAGATTTGGTCTTTTTACATAATCCCATACTTCTTGCAGGCTTTGTTCATTTCTTTTTCTTCTTTTTTCTTTTGGTTTCTCTTCTCGCTTCATTTCATTCATTTGATCCTCCATCGCTGATACTCTTTCTTCCAGTTGATCGAGTCGGTTACTGAAGCTTGTGCATTTGTCACGTATTTCTCGTGTCATGGTTTTCATCTCTGTCATTTCGTTTGTGACCTTCTCTGCATTAATTAGTCTAGCTGTCAATTCTTCCACTCTTTTTTCAAGATTTTTAGTTTCTTTGCGCTGGGTACGTAATTCCTCCTTTAGCTCTGAGAGGTTTGATGGACTGAAGCCTTCTTCTCTCATCTCATCAAAATCATTCTCTGACCAGCTTTGATCCGTTGCTGGCGATGGGCTGTGCTCCTTTGCAGGAGGAGATGCGCTCTTATTTTTTGAATTTCCAGCTTTTCTGCCCTGCTTTTTCCCCATCTTTGTGGTTTTATCTGTCTCTGGTCTTTGATGATGGTGACGTACTGATGGGGTTTTGATATAGGTGTCCTTCCTGTTTGATAGTTTTCCTTCTGACAGTCAGGACCCTCAGCTATAGGTCTGTTGGAGATTGCTTGAGGTCCACTCCAGACCCTGTTTGCCTGGGTATCAGCAGCAGAGGTTGCAGAAGATAGAATATTGCTGAACAGCGAGTGCACCTGTCTGATTCTTGCTTTGGAAGCTTCCTCTCAGGGGTATACTCCACCCTGTGAGGTGTGGGGTGTCAGACTGCCCCTAGTGGGGGATGTCTCCCAGTTAGGCTACTCAGGGGTCAGTGAACCACTTGAGCAGGCAGACTGCCCCTTCTCAGATCTCAACCTCCGTGTTGGGAGATCCAGTGCTCTCTTCAAAGCTGTCAGACAGAGTCGTTTGCGTCTGGACAGGCCTCTGCTGCTTTAGCTGAGCCTTAGCTGCTTTAGCTGAGCCCAGAGGCGGAGTCTACGGAGACAGGCAGGTTTCCTTGAGCTGCTGTGAGCTCCACCCAGTTCGAGCTTCCCAGCGGCTTTATTTACCTACTTAAGCCTCAGCGATGGCGGGCGCCCCTCCCCCAGCCTCGCTGCTGCCTTGCGGTTAGATTGCCGCAGACTGCTGTGTTAGCAAGGAGGGAGGCTCCGTGGGCGTGGGACCCTCCCGGTCAGGTGTGGGATATATTCTCCGGTGTGCCGGTGTTACAGCGCAGTATTGGGGTGGGAGTTACCTGATTTTCCAGGTGTTGTGTGTCTCAGTTCCCCTGGCTAGGAAAAGGGGCTCCCTTCCCCCTCGCGCTTCCCAGGTGAGGTGATGCCTCGCCCTGCTTCAGCTCTCGCTGGTCGGGCTGCAGCAGCTGACCAGCACCGATTGTCCGGCACTCCCGAGTGAGATGACCCCAGTACCTCAGTTGAAAATGCAGAAATCACCGGTCTTCTGTGTCGCTCGCGCTGGGAGATGGAGACTGAAGCTGTTCCTATTCGGCCATCTTGCTCCGCCCCCCCCAGATAGATGTTAACAGATAAATAGATAGATAGGTAGGTAGGTAGATAGATAGATAGATAGATAGATAGATAGATAGATAGATGGATGCAGTGGCTCACGCCTGTAATCCCAGCACTTTGGGAGGCTGAGGCCAGTGGATCACAAGGTCAGGAGTTCAAGTCCAGCCTGGCCAAGATTGTGAAACCCCGTCTCTACTAAAAATACAAAAATTAGCCAGGCGTGGTGGTGGGCACCTGTAATCCCAGCTACTCAAGAGGCTGAGGCAGAGAGTTGCTTGAACCTGGGAGGCAACCAATGGTTGCAGTGAGCCAAGATCATGCCACTTCCCTCCAGCCTGGGCAACAGAGCAAGGCTCTGTCTCAAAAAAAAAAAATAGGAAAACAGTCAGATAGATAGATGGTACATAAATAAATAGATAGATAGATAGATAGATAGATAGATAGATAGATAGATAATAGATATCCAGGCACCCTTTACCAGATTTCTCCCACAAGCATCTTGCATAACCTTAGCACAATTCTTAGCCAAGAAACTGATGTTGATGCACTCCACAGAGCCTATACAGGTCTCTCCTGTTTTATATGCATTCATTTATATGTGTGCCTATGTTTCTGCGTAATTTCATCACGTGTAGATTTGCTTAATGATGACCACAATCAAAACCCAGCATCACTTCTTCACCATAAGGCTCTGTAGTGTTCTCCCTTTATAGCTGCCTGTGACCCCCACCCCCTGCCAATCCCCAATCTGTTTTCCACCTCTATAATTTTATTTCAAGAATGTAATATAAATGGAGCCATACAATATGGAACCTTTTGAGACTGGCTTTTTTCACTCAACATTATCCTCCAGTGATCCATTTAATTTGTCAAGTATTTCCATAATTCCTTCCTTTTTATTGTGGAGTAACATTCCAGCTATGGATATACCACAGTCCGTTAGCCACTCATTCATTCATTGACGAACACTTGGGTTGTTCTGGTTTGGGACTACCATAAATAAAGCCTCTAGGAACACTGGTGGACAGGCTTTTCTATATACCTGAGTTCTTATTTCTATGAAAGAATTGCTTATCTGACACTGGCAGGGTTCTATGGTGAACATGTTTCATTTACAAGAAACTGCCAAACTATTTTCCAGTCCATTTTGCATTCCCATCAGCAACATATGAGCGATCCAGTTTCTCTGCATCCTCACCAGCATTTGATGTTATCACTATTTTTTATTTTAGCCATTCTGACAGGTGTGTAGTGAAATGTCATTATGGTTTTAATGTGCATTTTCCTATTCTCTTATGATGTTAAGCATTTTTTCATCTGCCTATATGCCATCTGTATATCCTCTTAGGTGAAATATCTCTGCATGTCTTTTGCCTATTTTTTAATTGGAGTTTTTGCTTCTTTACTGTTGAATTTCAAGAGGTCTTAATGAAATTTCTCTTTTTAATTTTCATTTTGGAATGCCAGATGTGCTAAATAAGAATTCTGATCAGAAGGACACTGCCTATGGAGGTGGGGAAAGACTATCCTAAGCCTCATTTAAACAATTATCATGCTTCTCTGTGATGTGTAGTTCGACTTCAGGATTCCTTTCTATCCAATTTTAAACCAACAGTCCATTGTGGACTCTGAAAATGTGTGATGGAGAAAAAAATAATTTTAAATGACAATAATCAAAACTGTCTAGCAGCCAGCAGTGTACTCCTGAGTGATCCGCCACCCGGCACTGAGCCATGAGTACTCCCATCTGATCGCTTAGTGGGTTCTCATACATCTTTCTTTTATAAAAAGAAAGAAAAGCATATATGATTTGTACATATTGCCAAGAAATGAAATGTGTTATGGGCAGAAGTGTAGGGTCTGGAGTCAGACAGCTCAAGATAAAATCCCAACCGCATCACCTACTAGTGGTAGTAGGGCTACTTGGTATGGTTTTGCAGGTTGTGCACGGCATACATTTCCCTCCCACTATTTAGGGAGATGAGTTGGAGCTGAAATACAGATTGTCTTGCATTTGCTAAGCTATGCAGGCCAATCTGGAGGAAGGGGCTGCTGCTTCCTTGTGTAACTATGAAAACCACTTGCCAAGCTGTACACTGGTGTAGCTGTATCTGCCAGAAAGGGCATCTTGTTCTAATTCAAACGGGAATACCAGTTTCAATTTGCACACAGGCTCTTACAGGCTAGCAGGGTCCCTATGCTGTGTCACCTTGATCAGGTTGCTTAACCTCTCTGGGCCTTAGCTTTCTTATCCTTGAAATGGGGATAACAATCCCATCTATCTCAAATAATTGTTGCAAGGATTAAGAGGGTTAATTCCTATAAAAGGCTAGACCTAGCATCTGGCATATGATAAATGCCCAGTAAATGTCATTGTTATTACTACTACTTTTAGTGATGTGGATGGACCAGCTCACCCACACAAACCAGTCTGCAAGCCAACAGTTGGAAAATGATAGTTCAATATATTGCACAAGATCAGGACAAT
This sequence comes from Piliocolobus tephrosceles, assembly GCF_002776525.5. Taxonomy (NCBI): domain Eukaryota; kingdom Metazoa; phylum Chordata; class Mammalia; order Primates; family Cercopithecidae; genus Piliocolobus; species Piliocolobus tephrosceles. Next base: position 9,535,410 of record NC_045450.1, on the reverse strand, counting down.
ACAACTCTTTATTAAAACTGCAGCACTTCTGACTTACAGTCACAAACTGCTTCAAGGAACAGAATGCTCCCCTGATCTTGGGACTGGGGAGATGAATCGATATGGAGAGGCTGGCAGAGTGTCCTTCGTCCTGGAGTCCAGCCAGGCTGGCTTTAACATTCCAGGTCAGACACCCAGCCGCAGGCTCTCTCCTGCCAGCCTGGCGTGCTTCTTCTTCAAACAGTTTATTTATTTTTTTCTATTTCTTGCAAGATGTAGGATTTTCTTTTCCTTGAGAAAATCCCATCTGTTGTCTGCCAATATTTTCTCTCCCAGAATAATAGTCTGAATATCTGAAAAGTTCTTCGTAAGCTGACTTGCCCATTGGTTTCTAAAGTCCAGAGCAGGGGAAAAAAATCATGTTGAAAGCATATTAAATGTGCAGATTCTTGGACCCTGACCCTGGAAATCCTGATATAGTAAATCTGGAGTGAAGCTCATGCATTTTTCTTTTTTAACCAGCACTTGCAGGTGTTTCTAATGTTTAGTTGGCCTAGTCCAACCCCTTTAAGACTCAGAGGGCTGTGATCAGCTCCAGGTCACACAGTAATGCAAAGCAGAGCTGAGATTAGAACACAGACTTCTCTGTGGTGTTATTTCTCAGCAAGATGCAGCTCCCCGTACTACTTTGTCTTCCCTCAGCAGGCTTTTCCCCCCAGTGACCTTAGGGGCCTTAATTGAATGACCTTGGATGACCTTGAATGCTTCAAGGTCCACTCCTTCACCCCCAACCCACAATAAAACTCACAGGCTCAGGGTCGGTTCCTTAAAGGACATGACTTCTGGATTCAGTGGTAAGATGCTCATCAATTCCCACCTGCAAAATCCCCAAAAGGGAAAAATGTTTGAGCCTATCTGGGGCACAGCAAAGAGCATGGAGCAAAATGGAGTGTCTTCACCCTTACAGACAACACTAGGGGGTGAAGGAATTCTGGGGAATGGGACCAAAGGGAGTATCTGGGAGGCTTATCCAGTGAACGGCCCATTAGCCCATTCAGTTACTTCATGAAACATCCTATGCATGAAATATTAACTGAAGATGGACTGGTTAGCAGTTACTGTGCTAAGCCCTTGTTAGGAGCAAATTTGGCTATGGAAAAAAAAAAAAAAAAGAAATGCAATCACTTTTGTGTGGACTGCAAAACCTTCCTTAAAGATAAATAAAACATTCATCCTTGAAAATGCGTATGCAAATTGTACATAGATATAGACACACTTGTGTGGACAAAAGCGAACACACATATATCTGCACACCAAGTGGGCACACATTCACACACATACAAGCAGATATGTACTGCCACATTAAGAAGTACACACGCACATGCACACACACAGACACACATGCACAATCACAAGTGCAATTTCCTATGTACCATATATGCACAAAATGGCTTAAAACGAAATGTATTGCACTGAATTATTATCTCAGTGACTGGATTGTGAGTTCTTGAGGTTGGGAAACAGTATCTTACTCACCTTGGTAGTCCCAGGGCTCAGTACGGGGACTGGAATAGAATAGACATTCAGCAAAGTTGTGTTAAACTTTACTGAGTACAGGCCCAAACACTTGGACCTGAGCTAAAACTGTCCTCTCATGGATACAGATGTGAGTTCCTTCAGAGGTTTTTCATTGCATCAGCGGAAATCAGGCCTAACTGTGGATGTAAATATCAAGGCAAAATCAGATTGCCTTACTTGCATTCCTATTTGAGAAAGCAGCAAAAATGCTCCCCGGGCTCCAAAATTGATGGCTATAAAAAAGGGGGAGCCCAGAAGAGCTACTGAGCCTGCACCCCACATGGGGGCTCACCCCACCCATTGAGGCTCAGAACCCTAGCCAACAAGTAATGATCACCCCCACGGGTGTGTCCCCACTCCCTGCCAAGCTTTCCCAAACATCCTTTATTTGTCTAAAATTAGCCCTTTCTGGTCTGTACTTGAGAGAAAACCTTTAGTTCCTTTATTTGTTTTTTGTGACAACAGTAAGACATTACCACAACCTGGGTGGCTTAAAACAGCAGGACATTTGTCTCCTCCTAGTTCTGGAAACCAGAATTGAGGTGTCAGCAAGACCACGCTTCCTCCAGGGGCTCTAGGGAAGAATCCATTCTTTACCTTTTCTGGCTTCTGGAAGCCGTCAGAGTTCCTTGGCTTGTGGCTGCATCACTCCAATCTCTGCCTATGTGGTCACATGGTCTCTTTCTGTCTGTCTAATCTCCCTCTGCCTCACTCTTATAAGGACACCGATTATTAGATTTAGGAAGCACCCAGAAAATTGAGGATACTATGGTTTGAACATGTCCCCCAAAGTTCATGTGTTGGAAACTTAACCCCCAATGCCGCAGTGTTAAGAAAGAGGACGTTTAAGAGACGATTAGTTTATGAGGGCTCTGTCCTCATGGATGAATTAATGCAGTTATCACAGGAGTGAGTTAGTTATTATCAAGAAAGTGGGTTCCTAATAAAAAGGATGAGTTCAGTTCTCTTTCCTCTCTCTCTCTCTCCTTCCCTCTCTGTCTCTCATACTCTCTTGGTCTTCTTTTTACCATGGGATAACACAGCAAAAATAACCTCAGCAGATGTGGGCCTCTCAACCCTGGACTTAGAGAAGTCCAAGAACTGTAAGAAATAAACCTCTATTCCTTGTAAGTTACCCAGTCTCAAGTATTCTGTCATAGCATCACAAAATGGTCTAGGAAGCAGAATAAACTCCCTCTCACAATCCTGAATTGCATGACATCTGCAAAGACACCTTTTTTCAAATAGTCACGGGTTCCAGGTTGAAGGAATTAGGTCATGGATATATTTGGAAGGGGAGCAGGGGAACCCCAGAAGCCCGCTACAGTCTCTACAATCACTTAGCTGGTAAAATAATACGAACATTTTCTCAACTTCAACTTTTTGAGCAGAGTTTTATCTAAACTGACAGGGGAGCTAAGATCATTTTTAAGAAAATGCAATTTATTTTTATGGACTGACTTGTCTCATTTAGAACTATCTTAGACAATACTGATTGATTACAAAGCTTCTTATGCCAGAAATATTTCAGTATTAAAAAAAGAATGTATTTTCACACCCACTACGGTCCTGAACAGAAAGTATGCACCTGTGATTTTTTTCTTCTATGTTCAACCAGAGAATGGCAGAGTGACTATCTCTCACTCCCTTCCAGAGCTGGTTCTCCTTTGGCCAACAAGCTTTGGCAAACCTCAGTTTGAGTACAGCTCAGTCTATTTGTTCATTTCACTATAAATGTAACTTCTGCCGTTATCGCTCCTCTGGTGAACACTTTTGACTCGAAATGGCTGAAGAAGCCACAAATGAGTCTAGGAAGAGTATTACACTGAAGGTTACAATGTAAATTTTACAGTGGCTTAAGGCAAGTGGATGTCTTCCAAGAAATAAAGTCCAGGAAAGAGGGTACAGATGGGCAGTTCTTAGAATTCAGTGGAGACCTTTTGGAATTATAATTAGCTTCTAGGCATCGCTCACCGTAAACGATGTGGCCAACTGGCTGTGCATGACCCGTGACTGTAGGACCCTGGCCCAAAGCTCTCCATATCTTAGAGAGTCTGAGAAGGACCAATAGGGATAATATCACCTTCACAGAGACTATGGAATCACCTGGGAAGTGCAAAGAAAGAGAGAGAAAGAACAGGAGAGAGGAAGGGAGAGGAGTTTCCAAGATCCCCACCCTAGAGATCTTTTTCCAGTTGATCTGGGGTGATACCTGGAAGCTTTGTATTAAAAAAATTTTTTTTTCGCTCCCTTACTTAGAAACTTTGACCCAGAGCCAAGCTCAGGAGCCACTGCCACATAGAACCTACTTTAATGAACAGACGAAAAGTTGTTGGCACTAAGCATTGATTTCCTGTCGCTCAAATTTCTTAAGGGGAAAGATCAAGTCCTCTTCATACTTGAAGTCTTCATTGACTAGCACAGTGACTTCCAGATAACAAGAATCTATAAAGCATGTTGAAATTGTAACATTAGGAATACATGTTCCAATATGTTTGCTGAATAATTTCTTGAGTGACTTGGCCACCTCCTCAATCTGCTATATAGAGAATCAGGGACAGCAGTGCTTGGGGAGGAAGAATCCAGGGTTGAGCAGTTTTGGTCAAATCCCCACTCTGGCATTTACTCTGTGACTTAGGACAAGTTGTTTAACCTCTCTAGGCCTCAGTTTCCTCATCTGTTAAATGGGAATAATAATAATACCTGTCTTTCAGTGTTGTGAAGGATATATGTACACAACCCAGTGCCTAGCACCTAGTAAGCACTCAACAAATGCTAGCTGTTACTAATAGAATTATTACTAATTTGAATACATTAAAACATGCCAGTGATCTCCGTTGCTCTCCATTGTCCTTACAGTTAAGCAAAAGAAAAATGCCTTGGCCTTGCATAGTAGACTCTCTCAAGAGATTTTAGACACATTGTCCATCACCACTAACCTTCTGGTAATACTGAATTGCTAATGGTTCCCCACATTTAGTGTACCCCTTTTCTCCTCGAAACTGTACATAGTATTAATCCTTCTGTTCCCACTCTCTCCTCAGTTCTCTCTGTCAGTGATCTTCTGCTGAACTTTAAAATGGCAATTCAGATGCTTCTCTCCTCCAAGAAGCCTTATCTCCCTGCTAGTTACTTCCTTCCTTCCTCCATAGAATCGATAATCCTCTCCCTTATCCTAGCTCCATATTTTGTCTTCACTTACATTTTTAAACATACTACGTTGTGTTGAAATTTATCATATTTTATTTAAAAATGAATAAGCCATCCTGTCAACATAGATTCTGAATTTGTGGGTTTTGAACATAGGCACTTTTACAGTATACATTTGTATCAGTTAGTTATTGCTGTGTAACAAGCTATCCTGAACTCAGTAATTTAAAATAGCAGTCATTTGTTCTCACTCAGGTTTCTGTTAGGTTGGATGGAAGTTTGCTAAGCTCAGCTGAGCAGCTTGTATTCCAGCCTGAGACCAGCTGGGCTTGGCTGCTCACTGTAGGTTTGGCCCAGATCTGCTCCAGGTGTGTGCATTCTGGAGCCCAAGCAGAAGGTCCAGCAGCGACTGAAAGGAAGCTCCTCTTCCAAATGCATTTCAAGCTTCTCTGCTTGCATTATTCCTGCTACGATCTCATTGGCCAAGTCACATGCTGAGCCCAAAGTCAAGAAGCAGAAAAGTGCACATAGCTTCTCATGATGTCAGCAAGACACATGGTCAAACTCAGCATTGGTCCCATTGGTCCAGTGAGCATGAAGGTGGGAGGGAGGGAGTGGATATTTTTAAGCAGGAACTGATCCATCATTATAATTCTCAAATCTTTCTATGATTCATTTTGCTTGTTAAGTGCGTTAGTCTGTATTTAGACACCTGCATTTCCGTGCTCAAATAGCCTTAATAATGAATGCATTGTAATGATATTCTGAACTCTAACAGGGAATTAAATTTTCCCTTTTCAGTCCCTATTACATTTGTGTGTGTTTATGAAATTATTTAGTACTCTGTATTGTAATTCTCCATGTCTGTCTCTTTCCATGGTGTAACATTACTCAATGGTGTGACAGATGCTATGGTTTTCTGACCTAGCACTCATTCTCATCCCCTTATTTTCTGCTCACTTACACTATAAACAACACAGATGACAAATATTCTCCCCCGCAGCTTCCATTGCAGATAGGAGTGACCATATAACACAGCTCAGCTACTGAGGCATAAGAAGAAATCTGCAAGGAGGTCTCAGAAAAGTCTTTTCTGTCTTAACAAAACAGTATTCCTCCATTGGCCCTACCCCTTCTCTCTTTCTTCCTGTCTTTAGCATGGATGTGATTAGGTTGACAAGCATGAAATAAATAACATAGAGAACCAGAAAAAGCTGGTTGGCACCTTTGGTCCACCGAACCAACACCAGTATCCAGTATCTGCCTATCAAGGCTTCATGTAGTAAGATTTTCCATGAGGTATAGCCAGACACACTCCCAACTGTGCAATTCTCTAGGACAGGGGTTGGCACAAACTACAGCCAATAGGACAAATCTAGCCTACCACCTTTTTTGTAAATCAAGTTTTACTGAAATACAGCCATGCTCATTTCTTTGTTGTTTAAGGCTGCTTTTCTCCTGCAACGGCAGAATGAAGTAGTCGTAACAGAAACCTTTGGGTACACAAAGCCTACAATATTTGCTCTCTGACCCTTTATAGAAAGTTTGCCAACCTCCTAAGACAAATGTTGCCCCTTATTTCTGTTTTTCATCCCTCAGTGTCTAGCACAGGGCTGGTATACCATGGACAAGCAATAGTTGTTTGATATAATAGCAATAGCATTAGATGTCACTTATTGAGCACTAACTCTTTGTTAGGAGCTATGCTAAACACTTTTCATTTTTTTTATCTTATTTCATCTTCCCAACATCCAGGTTGATTGAAATGACTGCCTTCCCCAGTCTACAAAGGTGGAGACTAAGGCTTAGAATTGTTAAATAACTCGCCCAAGGTCACAAAGCTAGTGAAGGGCAGAGGCAGCCCTCCAATATAGATTTGGCAGACTTCAAAGAAAATGCTCTTCACCTCCAGGCTCTTTTCCCTCCCAGCTGTCCAGCTGAATTTGACCAGAGACCATCTTTCATGAGGGAGGACGGTATCTTTTGTCCTCTTCCTCACACCGCCCTTTGTGGGCCAAGTTTATGAACAATCTTTTTTTCCTTGGGAGACTTAATCACACCTCACTGGAAAAAAGAACCTCTTGTCAAAACAATGACTCTAAATCACAGAAACAGGGGGATTTTACAGCTACCAAATAAACAGAAGATGGTGTAAATTTTCCCTTTTGTGCAGGCCAAGTAGTTTTGCATCTGTCAGGACTTCTCAGTGGTCATTTTTCCCTCTGCCCACACCAAGACATGCTGAGACAAAGAGAAGTGTGCATCTTGACTATCAACTACCCCTAAACTTGTGACAGGTATCTTGCCTTCTGTTGTTGAAAAAAATCTTTCTTGCTCATTGTCAATGCCCTCCCAGAACAACCTAGCTTTTAGAAAAAGACAAACACGTGCCCTTGTGCATCTCAGAGTCCTCCTACCCAGATGTTCAAAGTGATTGTTACACAGATCACTCAACTGTCTCTGAGGGTGGGATCAGAAACAGCTGGGTGGGCACTGATCACACCAGAGTCTCTTCCACAGCCCAAGGGTCTTGCTAGAAGACGAGGGACGCTTTCAGACTGAGTTAAACGTAGTTGGTGGAAATCTCATGGATTTGTCTTAGCAGAGTAAAAAGAGTCCAAAAAAATCAGTCTGGGATTCAACTTGAACTTTTTTTTTTTTCTTTTTTGAGACAGAATTTTGCTCTTGTTGCTTAGGCATGAGTACAGTGGAGCAATCTCAGATCACTGTAACCTTCACCTCCTCATTAACTGGAACTTCCATTCAATTCATCAGTGAGCACATTCTAAGAGAACAGGAAAGTAATTAATACTCATTGAGTGCCTACTAAACACTCCAAACACTACACCCTTCATGCCATCATAGAATTTTTTTTTTTTTTTTTTTTTTTTTTTTTTTTTTTTTTTTTTTTT
>NC_045450.1:9521411-9527691 GCF_002776525.5 Piliocolobus tephrosceles | reverse complement strand
TTTTTTTTTTTTTTTTTTTTTTTTTTTTTTTTTTTTTTTTTTTGAGATGGAGTCTCGCTCTGTCACCCAGGCTGGAGTACAGTGACGCAATCTCGGCTCACTGCAACCTCCGCCTCCCAGGTTCACGCCATTCTCCTGCCTCAGCCTCCCGAGTAGCTGGGACTACAGGGGCCCGCCACCATGCCCGGCTAATTTTTTGTATTTTTAGTAGAGACAGGGTTTCACCGTGTTAGCCAGGGTGGTCTCGATCTCCTGACCTCGTGATCCACCCGCCTCAACCTCCCAAAGTGCTGGGATTACAGGTATGAGCCACCACGCCTGGCTGGTAGAATATTTTATGCACCGTGTGTCAGGCCTCTTCTAGGTGCTGTGCACATACTAACTCATTTAATTCTCACAGTGATCTTATAGAGTAGGTGCCATTTTTTTATATGAGAAAAAAATGGGGCATAGACAGTGTATCAGTTACCTATTCCCAATTACAAATGTCCCCAAACTGTAGTGGCTCAAAACAAATCAAGCATTTCCCCATTTTCCACCCCAGCCTCCTAGCCTCTGGCAATCACTGCTCCTCTCTCTAAGGGTACAAATTTCAGTTAGACAGGAGGAATACATTTTAAAGATCTATTACACAACATGGTGACTATAGTTATAATAATGTATTGTATATTTCAACATTGTGAAAAGAGTAGATTTAAAATGTTCTCACCACAAAAAAAAAGGACAAGTGTGAGGTGGTGGATACATTAATTAGCTCAAGTATTCCATAATGTATACACTTATCAAAATATCACATTATGCCCCATAAATATGTACAATTACTTTTTGTCAATTAAAATGAAATTTTAAAGAATCAAGCATTTATTGAACTCATGATTCTGTCAGTCCATTAAGGGTTTTTCTGATCTGGGGCCAGCTCAGCTGATCTCAGTCAGTTTGTCTCATGCAACTGGATTCAGCTTGTGGATAGGCTGATGGTTGGAGGATCTGGAATGGCCGCACTCACCTGTCTGGGGGATGGAAGGCTGTTGGCTCAAGGACAAGACACCTGTCTCTCTCCACCCCTAGTCAGCCCACCTGAGCTTCTTCACATGACAGTAGTGTCCCAAAGCAGCAAGGGGACAAGTGCACAGCACCTCTCTGGTCTCCACTGCATCACATTTGCCATTGTCCCATTGGAAAAGCAAGTCACATGACTCATTCCATAGACACTGCAGAAAAGGACTTTCCGAGAGTGTGGGCAGAGAGAAGTCTGGATGTATTGAGGCCGTTACTGCAGCAATCCACCACAGAGAAGTGACGCCACCTCTCTACACCCCACAGCTAGTAAGTGGTGGGGGTAGAATTTCAACCCAGGTAGTCTGACTCCAAAACCCACATCTGTAAGGATGATGTTACTCAAAAATACACAATTTCATTTCATTCTTAGATACCTTGAAGAGAAGGTATTACTAGCCCTATTTTAGATTTAAAACACAAAAAAGCAGAGACTCAGTATTGTTAGAGAATTTGCCTGAGATTATATGGCTAGAAAATGGGAAACATCTGGCTCACTTTTATAAGCCATTGTTTCCTTCCATTTTCACACATACACACGTCCACAAACACACTGCACTGGCCCTGGGTGAGGGTCACCTTCAGAACCAAACGATTTAAATACCCACAGTGAAAATGACCCATTGAATCCTGGATCACATTATATCAAAGTACTACGTCTTACTCCTACTCACTTGACATTATGGCTACTTAGGTTTTTAGACAAAAATTATGCAAGGTATCTTTAGATGATGTAACTTATGAGTATTTCCTCATGCCATTTTGTATCCTCCAAGTTAATATTATTTGTTCTTAGGACGGCCCCATAATGAATTTACTCATTCCCCTATGGTCAGAAAATTTACTCATTCCCCTATGGTCAACCTTTTGCTATTATACATGACCCTGTGATTAATATTCCTTGTATAAAACTTTATCGCCCATTTGTGACCATATTCCCAGCAGTGGCATCATTGGGTCATAAGCATGAACATTTCAAGTCTCTTGATACCCACTGCAAATTGTCCCTCCAGAAAAGATATACCAGTGCTTGCATACCAGCTACCCACGAGAGTGAGACTTCTTGCATCCCAGCCTCACCAGGACTGAGTATTAGCAAGCATGGATGGGTCCATTGGATTATTCCCCATGTGTAATGGGATCAGGCTCTGATAGACTGACTGCATCCATTTGCATACCATAAGAGCCTTCCCACAGGGCCCTGATACTCAAAGTCCATTGACAAAGACACTCTCTACCCTGAATTAGCATTGCTACAATTTATAACCTCTCCAACACTCTGTATTTCACGTTTCTTCCTGACCAGTGCTTCTTTTTATAGACCACATTGTCTTTAGCTATGAACAACTACAGCTAAGTCTTTCTCAGCCTAGAAACTTGAGCTTGTTTTTCCGTCTATCTTAACCCTGATCCATTGTGTATTAATTTCATGGTTCACTGACTCTTTTCTAATATCCAGGCTAGTTGTTGGGAGGGGAGAGAAGGTCACCTTGTTTTCATCACCACATACTGTCTACAACACATGTGCTCCCATTTGATCCTCATCTGAGCCATAAAAAGTGGACAGAGAGGAGAACTAAAACTCACTGAGGTTAAATGGTTCTCAGTAGTTCAGAGCTACTAGTGAGCAATGCCAGAACTTGATCCTGGCCTTGTTCTTTCTATGTTATCTTGCAAGGGGAAGAAATTGGGCCCAAAGCCACCAATTTAAAAGTTCATGTAATAAATAAGTCATGAGGTACTGGGGATTTCAGTGAGGGATACAATTACAAGAAAGAAGAGGAAGTGTTTGAATCTAAAAGTTTTGTGAAAGAATGACCACTAGGAGAAGCCTATCTGATTTTGGAAAATGTATTTCAAATGGAAAGTGAAATCAAAATACAGAAGAAAGGAGAAAATGAAGAGTGATAAGTGTCTTTAAACTTCCAGATCCAGTTGTCCTTAAAGCCAATTTCTCTACTCCTGCTATCCCTAGTCACTTCAGCTAAGAAAACCCCCAATGCTTTGCCTATGCTGGCTGGAGAGGAGTTTCTGCCACTTGCAACAGACAGGGCTAAGGTGTGCAGGCACACCACCACTCCAGACCAACATACAGAAATGCACGCAGGGAAAAAAAAAAAAAAAAAAAAAAAGCAATCTTTGAATTGGAGTGTACTGCATTAGCATCCAAGACCTTACTATCAGCTCAATCTGCCCTCCTTCCATCTCCCAAATGAGGCCTCTCATATTTACTGATAAGAACTTTCTAATCTTCTCCAGTCTTCCTGGCTCACCAAATATCAAAATCTCCATGCCAGAGTTCCAGTTCTTAGGAGCTCTACAAATTTGCTCTCTTGGAATGCAGGAGCAAAGGTTGAGGCTGTGAAGGGCTTTAATCAATAGTGCATGAACCTGAAGAACAGGCAGGAATCAATAATATATTTCCACTATCAACTTTTTCTTATCCTCAAAACAACAGCATCAAAACATGCATGCCAAACGGCAATTGAAATAGTCAATTTAAAAAGTTATTATTCTCTTTCTTGGTCTTTATTAAAAGGCATAATGAATAGGCTTACCATAAGGAGGTGAGATATACTCAATTAGGAAAAAAACAGAAAATATGGTATTTTGTAGTGATGCGATTTCCCCCAACTTTTGCAAAGAAAGTCAATTTCAGTTTTTAGGATGGGTCTGTGGAATGATGCGTGATAAGTAAGAAAAAGGAGGAGAGGTTATATTCAGAGCTGAGAACACAGTGAACTTCTGGGTTTATGCAATGAGAAATTCCTCTGTTAATTTATAAAATAAAGTAAATTTCTTAGTCCATGCTACATAGTAGGCTTACAGTGAATGTATATGGCAGTTGGTTAGATGGTAACCACTCTCATTGCCAGATGACTTCAATAGGCAGCTGGTTCGAGAATCACTGGACTTGATGACGTCTCCAGGTTAGGTACTTCTTAAAATTTCATATAGTCCAAAATAGTCTTTCCAAAAATTGATGATGATCTTAGCGTTGAGGCTCATGTTTGACTGAATGATTAGACAGAGCTGCTTTACTAAAATATTTTATCTCAGTGGACATACGGATGTTTCTTGACTTCTAGAAAACGTACTTCAAATGGAAAAATGGTAAGAAATATAAAATGTGTAAAATCATCCTTACATTTTATTTGTTTATTAAATCACCAACTCCTTTTTCTTACCATGTGTCAAACATTGGTTATATAGTAGACATTTTTGGGTAGAGCATTGGATAAGACCCAGACCATGACCTCAAGTAGATGACAGTCCACTTGGGCAACACCAAGAGGATTAAATTCAAATAATAAAGTGTTGGGTTAAAATACAATGTGCCTCTCTCTAGGACTAGGGGCTATTGCAGAAGAGGTGGGCATATGACATTGTAAGGGCTGGTTTTGAAGGACAGTATTACTTCAGACCCTCCAAATCAAGGACAGGCACACAGATGCCTAAAGAGCTGATAGACTCAGGTACTTTGCCTGCTGGGTCATTATGTGGCCCATTTTCATTCATGCCAACTAGAAACTTCCCATAAACTTAAAAGAGAATTACTAAGAGGATGTCAAGATACCTGGTGACAGAGTCTTCTTGTATAGTTGTTCCCAGTTATAGGTTTATGCAAATAGAGATACGATTTTTAAAAATTTGACCACTTAAGGAAAAATTACTAAAGAGACTGTAAAAGGCATCGTGGCACAACAAAAACCTCTACATTCCTTAGCTTAAAAGGTTTTAGCAAAATGCTTATGTTTCATACAGCTAATTACTACAAGTCTGTTACTAAAACCAAGATTACAGTAGCTCAACACACAGAACTTATAGATATGTCAATTCCGTAATCTGGCTTTTTGGCTTTGTTTTTTTTTGCTCTTATGTTGCTTAAAAGGTTTTAAGAGTTGATGGGTTTCTGCCCACTTCCATTCCTGTCTGTCCTAGAAAGTTTAATTGACCATAAGTCTTTTGGTTCTAATTCCCTTGGCCATAGGAGTCTCATTGAAGGACAAGATGGACCCAGGGCAAGCAGCCACACCATCCCACAAAGATAGGGAAGAAAATAAAAGTTAGGTCATTGATGCTGCCTCTGGCAGATTTTGGACAAAAGGGGGAGAATACAAACTAAAAATTCTAAGCTCCTCAACTGACTGAATGTATCATCTCTTGGACAAGGAGACCCCATCTGAAAACTGAGTTATCAGCCATGATAGGATGGGAAGGTCAGACACATTTATACTCTGTTATGGTTTGGCTCTGTGTCTCCACCCAAATCTCATGTCAAATTGTAATCCCCATGTGTTGAAGGAGGGGCCTGGTGAAAGGTGATTGAATCATGGAGATGGGCATCCCCCTTGCTGTTCTTGTGAGAGTGAATGCATTCTCACGAGATCTGGTTGTTTAGAAGTATGTAACACTTCCTGGCCAGTCTACAGAGGATGCACAATAAGGGTTTCCATGGATTCTGTTTCATCTTTTGACATCAGAGGGCCAAAACTCCATTTTCAGATTGCCGCCATTTTTTTGAATATGGGGAAGCAAGAAGCACAGTTGCACACGTGTACATTTCTCCTTTCGTAAATATGCACGCCTCCTTCTGTAGCTTATTGAATATGTATATTTGGCCATCCCAGTGGGCATCAATTCCTGTTCCCTTTGCTCCTTCCTCGAAGCGTTTGTTTCTGGCTTCTGGCTAGATGTTATGTTTCCCAGGCAGTCAGAATGGCCACTCTGCAGGCTGCAACTCTTTATAATAAGTAAAGTCTCCTCTTCTCCAAATTTATTTTTTTATTTTTTTTTATTTTCTTTTTTTTTTTTTTTTATTATACTTTAAGTTCTAGGGTACATGTGCATAACGTGCAGGTTACATATGTATACATGTGCCATGTTGGTGTGCTGCACCCATCAACTCGTCAGCACCCATCAATTCATCATTTATATCAGGTATAACTCCCCCATGCAATCCCTCCCCCCTCCCCCCTCCCCATGATAGGCCCCAATGTGTGATGTTCCCCTTCCCGAGTCCAAGTGAGCTCATTGTTCAGTTCCCACCTATGAGTGAGAACATGCGGTGTTTGGTTTTCTCTTCTTGTGATAGTTTGCTAAGAATGATGGTTTCCAGCTGCATCCATGTCCCTACAAAGGACGCAAACTCATCCTTTTTTATGGCTGCATAGTATTCCATGGTGTATATGTGCCACATTTTCTTAATCCAGTCTGTCACTGT
>NC_045450.1:9473914-9521311 GCF_002776525.5 Piliocolobus tephrosceles | reverse complement strand
TGTTCAGTTCCCACCTATGAGTGAGAACATGCGGTGTTTGGTTTTCTCTTCTTGTGATAGTTTGCTAAGAATGATGGTTTCCAGCTGCATCCATGTCCCTACAAAGGACGCAAACTCATCCTTTTTTATGGCTGCATAGTATTCCATGGTGTATATGTGCCACATTTTCTTAATCCAGTCTGTCACTGATGGACATTTGGGTTGATTCCAAGTCTTTGCTATTGTGAATAGTGCCGCAATAAACATACGTGTGCATGTGTCTTTGTAGTAGCATAATTTATAATCCTTTGGGTATATACCCAGTAGTGGGATGGCTGGGTCATATGGTACATCTAGTTCTAGATCCTTGAGGAATCGCCATACTGTTTTCCATAATGGTTGAACTAGTTTACAATCCCACCAACAGTGTAAAAGTGTTCCTATTTCTCCACATCCTCTCCAACACCTATTGTTTCCTGATTTTTTAATGATTGCCATTCTAACTGGTGTGAGATGGTATCTCATTGTGGTTTTGATTTGCATTTCTCTGATGGCCAGTGATGATGAGCATTTTTTCATGTGTCTGTTGGCTGTATGAATGTCTTCTTTTGAGAAATGTCTGTTCATATCCTTTCCCCACTTTTGGATGGGGTTGTTTGTTTTTTTCTTGTATATTTGTTTGAGTTCTTTGTAGATTCTGGAAATTAGCCCTTTGTCAGATGAGTAGATGGCAAAAATTTTCTCCCATTCTGTAGGTTGCCTGTTCACTCTGATGGTAGTTTCTTTTGCTGTGCAGAAGCTCTTTAGTTTAATGAGATCCCATTTGTCAATTTTGGCTTTTGCTGCCGTTGCTTTTGGTGTTTTAGACATGAAGTCCTTACCCATGCCTATGTCCTGAATGGTACTACCTAGATTTTCTTCTAGGGTTTTTATGGTATTAGGTCTAACATTTAAGTCTCTAATCCATCTTGAATTAATCTTCGTATAAGGAGTAAGGAAAGGATCCAGTTTCAGCTTTCTACTTATGGCTAGCCAATTTTCCCAGCACCATTTATTAAATAGGGAATCCTTTCCCCATTTCTTGTTTTTCTCAGGTTTGTCAAATATCAGATGGTTGTAGATGTGTGGCATTATTTCTGAAGGCTCCGTTCTGTTCCATTGGTCTATATCTCTGTTTTGGTACCAGTACCATGCTGTTTTGGTTACTGTAGCCTTGTAGTATAGTTTGAAGTCAGGTAGCGTGACGCCTCCGGCTTTGTCCTTTTGACTTAGGATTGTCTTGGCAATGCGGGCTCTTTTTTGGTTCCATATGAACTTTAAAGCAGTTTTTTCCAATTCGGTGAAGAAACTCATTGGTAGCTTGATGGGGGTGGCATTGAATCTATAAATAACCTTGGGCAGTATGGCCATTTTCACGATATTGATTCTTCCTATCCATGAGCATGGTATGTTCTTCCATTTGTTTGTGTCCTCTTTGATTTCACTGAGCAGTGGTTTGTAGTTCTCCTTGAAGAGGTCCTTGACATCCCTTGTAAGTTGGATTCCTAGGTATTTTATTCTCTTTGAAGCAATTGTGAATGGAAGTTCATTCCTGATTTGGCTCTCTGCTTGTCTGTTACTGGTGTATAAGAATGCTTGTGATTTTTGCACATTAATTTTGTATCCTGAGACTTTGCTGAAGTTGCTTATCAGCTTAAGAAGATTTTGGGCTGAGACGATGGGGTTTTCTAAATACACAATCATGTCATCTGCAAACAGGGACAATTTGACTTCTTCTTTTCCTAACTGAATACCCTTGATTTCATTCTCTTGCCTGATTGCCCTAGCCAGAACTTCCAACACTATGTTGAATAGGAGTGGTGAGAGAGGGCATCCCTGTCTTGTGCCAGTTTTCAAAGGGAACTTTTCCAGTTTTTGCCCATTCAGTATGATATTAGCTGTGGGTTTGTCATAAATAGCTCTTATTATTTTGAGGTACGTTCCATCAATACCGAATTTGTTGAGCGTTTTTAGCATGAAGGGCTGTTGAATTTTGTCAAAAGCCTTTTCTGCATCTATTGAGATAATCATGTGGTTCTTGTCTTTGGTTCTGTTGATATGCTGGATTACGTTGATTGATTTGCGAATGTTGAACCAGCCTTGCATCCCAGGGATGAAGCCCACTTGATCATGGTGGATAAGCTTTTTGATGTGCTGCTGAATCCGGTTTGCCAGTATTTTATTGAGAATTTTTGCATCGATGTTCATCAGGGAGATTGGTCTAAAATTCTCTTTTTTTGTTGTGTCTCTGCCAGGCTTTGGTATCAGGATGATGCTGGCCTCATAAAATGAGTTAGGGAGGATTCCCTCTTTTTCTATTGATTGGAATAGTTTCAGAAGGAATGGTACCAGCTCCTCCTTGTACCTCTGGTAGAATTCAGCTGTGAATCCATCTGGTCCTGGGCTTTTTTTGGTGGGTAGGCTATTAATTGTTGCCTCAATTTCAGAGCCTGCTATTGGTCTATTCAGGGATTCAACTTCTTCCTGGTTTAGTCTTGGAAGAGTGTACATGTCCAGGAAATTATCCATTTCTTCTAGATTTTCTAGTTGATTTGCGTAGAGGTGTTTATAGTATTCTCTGATGGTAGTTTGTATTTCTGTGGGGTCGGTGGTGATATCCCCTTTATCATTTTTAATTGCGTCTATTTGATTCCTCTCTCTTTTCTTCTTTATTAGCCTTGCTAGCGGTCTGTCAATTTTGTTGATCTTTTCAAAAAACCAACTCCTGGATTCATTGATTTTTTGGAGGGTTTTTTGTGTCTCTATCTCCTTCAGTTCTGCTCTGATCTTAGTTATTTCTTGCCTTCTGCTAGCTTTTGAATGTGTTTGCTCTTGCCTCTCTAGTTCTTTTAATTGTGATGTTAGAGTGTCAATTTTAGATCTTTCCTGCTTTCTCTTGTGGGCACTTAGTGCTATAAATTTCCCTCTACACACTGCTTTAAATGTGTCCCAGAGATTCTGGTATGTTGTATCTTTGTTCTCATTGGATTCAAAGAACATGTTTATTTCTGCTTTCATTTCGTTATGTACCCAGTAGTCATTCAGGAGCAGGTTGTTCAGTTTCCATGTAGTTGAGCGGTTTTCATTGAGTTTCTTAGTCCTGAGTTCTAGTTTGATTGCACTGTGGTCAGAGAGACAGTTTGTTATAATTTCTGTTTTTTTACATTTGCTGAGGAGTGCTTTACTTCCAATTATGTGGTCAATTTTGGAATAATTGTGATGTGGTGCTGAGAAGAATGTATATTCTGTTGACTTGGGGTGGAGAGTTCTATAGATGTCTATTAGGTCCGCTTGGTGTAGAGATGAGTTCAATTCCTGGATATCTTTGTTAACTTTCTGTCTCGTTGATCTGTCTAATGTTGACAGTGGAGTGTTGAAGTCTCCCATTATTATTGTATGGGAGTCTAAGTCTCTTTGTAAGTCTCTAAGGACTTGCTTTATGAATCTGGGTGCTCCTGTATTAGGTGCATATATATTTAGGATAGTTAGTTCTTCCTGTTGGATTGATCCCTTTACCATTATGTAATGGCCTTCTTTGTCTCTTTTGATCTTTGATGGTTTAAAGTCTGTTTTATCAGAGACTAGGATTGCAACCCCTGCTTTTTTTTGTTCTCCATTTGCTTGGTAGATCTTCCTCCATCCTTTTATTTTGAGCCTATGTATGTCTCTGCATGTGAGATGGGTCTCCTGAAGACAGCAGACTGATGGGTCTTGACTCTTTATCCAGTTTGCCAGTCTGTGTCTTTTAATTGGAGCATTTAGTCCATTTACATTTAAGGTTAATATTGTTATGTGTGATCTTGATCCTGCCATTATGATATTAACTGGTTATTTTGCTCATTAGTTGATGCAGTTTCTTCCTAGGCTCGATGGTCTTTACATTTTGGCATGTTTTTGCAATGGCTGGTACCAGTTGTTCCTTTCCATGTTTAGGGCTTCCTTCAGGGTCTCTTGTAAGGCAGGCCTGGTGGTGACAAAATCTCTAAGCATTTGCTTATCTGTAAAGAATTTTATTTCTCCTTCACTTATGAAACTTAGTTTGGCTGGATATGAAATTCTGGGTTTAAAATTCTTTTCTTCAAGAACGTTGAATATTGGCCCCCACTCTCTTCTGGCTTGTAGAGTTTCTGCCGAGAGATCTGCTGTCAGTCTGATGGGCTTCCCTTTGTGGGTAACCCGACCTTTCTCTCTGGCTGCCCTTAAGATTTTCTCCTTCATTTCAACTTTGGTGAATCTGGCAATTATGTGTCTTGGAGTTGCTCTTCTGGAGGAGTATCTTTGTGGCGTTCTCTGTATTTCCTGAATTTGAATGTTGGCCTGGCCTGCTAGGTTGGGGAAGTTCTCCTGGATGATATCCTGTAGAGTGTTTTCCAATTTGGTTCCATTTTCCCCCTCACTTTCAGGCACCCCAATCAGACGTAGATTTGGTCTTTTTACATAATCCCATACTTCTTGCAGGCTTTGTTCATTTCTTTTTCTTCTTTTTTCTTTTGGTTTCTCTTCTCGCTTCATTTCATTCATTTGATCCTCCATCGCTGATACTCTTTCTTCCAGTTGATCGAGTCGGTTACTGAAGCTTGTGCATTTGTCACGTATTTCTCGTGTCATGGTTTTCATCTCTGTCATTTCGTTTATGACCTTCTCTGCATTAATTAGTCTAGCTGTCAATTCTTCCACTTTTTTTTCAAGATTTTTAGTTTCTTTGCGCTGGGTACGTAATTCCTCCTTTAGCTCTGAGAGGTTTGATGGACTGAAGCCTTCTTCTCTCATCTCATCAAAATCATTCTCTGACCAGCTTTGATCTGTTGCTGGTGATGGGCTGTGCTCCTTTGCAGGAGGAGATGCGCTCTTATTTTTTGAATTTCCAGCTTTTCTGCCCTGCTTTTTCCCCATCTTTGTGGTTTTATCTGTCACTGGTCTTTGATGATGGTGATGTACTGATGGGGTTTTGATATAGGTGTCCTTCCTGTTTGATAGTTTTCCTTCTGACTGTCAGGACCCTCAGCTATAGGTCTGTTGGAGATTGCTTGAGGTCCACTCCAGACCCTGTTTGCCTGGGTATCAGCAGCAGAGGTTGCAGAAGATAGAATATTGCTGAACAGTGAGTGCACCTGTCTGATTCTTGCTTTGGAAGCTTCCTCTCAGGGGTGTACTCCACCCTGTGAGGTGTGGGGTGTCAGACTGCCCCTAGTGGGGGATGTCTCCTAGTTAGGCTACTCAGGGGTCAGTGACCCACTTGAGCAGGCAGACTGCCCCTTCTCAGATCTCAACCTCCGTGTTGGGAGATCAACTGCTCTCTTCAAAGCTGTCAGACAGAGTCGTTCGCGTTTCACAGGCTTCTGCTCCTTTAGCTAAGCCCTGTCCCCAGAGGCGCAGTCTACAGAGACAGGCAGGTTTCCTTGAGCTGCTGTGAGCTCCACCCAGTTCGAGCTTCCCAGCGGCTTTATTTACCTACTTAAGCCTCAGCGATGGCGGGCGCCCCTCCCCCAGCCTCGCTGCTGCCTTGAGGTTAGATTGCCGCAGACTGCTGTGTTAGCAAGGAGAGAGGCTCCGTGGGCGTGGGACCCTCCCGGCCAGGTGTGGGATATAATCTCCGGTGTGCCGGTGTTACAGCGCAGTATTGGGGTGGGAGTTACCCGATTTTCCAGGTGTTGTGTGTCTCAGTTCCCCTGGCTAGGAAAAGGGACTCCCTTCCCCCTCGCGCTTCCCAGGTGAGGCGATGCCTCGCCCTGCTTCAGCTCTCGCTGGTCACGCTGCAGCAGCTGACCAGCACCGATTGTCCGGCACTCCCGAGTGAGATGACCCCAGTACCTCAGTTGAAAATGCAGAAATCACCGGTCTTCTGTGTCGCTCGCGCTGGGAGATGGAGACTGAAGCTGTTCCTATTCGGCCATCTTGCTCCGCCCCTCCCCAAATTTAAATTTAAAAAAATACAGTGTGATGAGTGCCATGAAGAAAATAGGCACAGAGAGTCCATGGGGACACTGAGAGAAAACTAGCAGCCATGGAGGGAGAAAAAGTGAACACAACTTCTTAGGAAACTACTAGTAGGAGGCGGGGCACGGTGGCTCATGCCTGTAATCCCAGCACTTTGGGAGGCCCAGGTGGGCATATCACAAGGTCAGGAGTTTGAGACCAGCCTGGCCAACATGATGAAACCCCGTCTTTACTAAAAATACAAAAATTAGCCAGCCGTGGTGGCGGTCGCCTGTAATCCCAGTTACCCGGGAGGCTGAGGCAGGAGAATCCCAAGAAAACTTGGGAGGAGGAGGTTGTGGTAAGCTGAGATTGTGCCACTGTGCTCCAGCCTGGGTGACAGAACAAGACTCTGTCTCGAAAAGAAAAGAAAAAAAAAAAAAAAAAAGGAAGCTACTCATAGGAAGGAGAGAGGTTGAAAGGAAGATGGAAAAGTGAATGTAGAGTCAGGCAGGCCAGGAGAGGAGGCTGGTGAGGTTGCTGAAGACTAGAATAACCTGGGGAGCATTGAGAAAAATCAAAATGCCCTGTTGCCACCCAAGATGAATTAAATCAGAATATTTTAGTGGTAAGATTCAGACATCATTTCTTTTGTATTTTTTTAAATCTCTCCAGTTGATTCTGGTGAACTGTCAGTTTGAGAAATCTGGACTAAATTATGAAGTGTCTTGTTACTAATCTAAGGAGTTCAGACTTTGAATTATAAAAGGAAAAGTCTTCTGATACTATAATGATCCTTAGACCTGAGAAAGAGCATTACACTTTCAGATGCATTTAAATAGTTCTCCAGGACCATCAATCCTCATTTATCTCTTTGACCCCTGCTAAAGAGAAAACCAGCTTCTAGAAGGCATCAGAATAGCATAACGGTTAAGGCAGAGCTTGTGTGAAAGAGCCTGGATTCAGGTCCTGGCAGAATATTTAACTCTTTGTGGGCTTCAGTTTCCATATCTCTAATATTTGGCTATCTGATTATTTCACAGGGCTGTTGTAAAATATTTACAGAGAACTTACTAGGTGTCAGCCTCTTTGATAAGCCCTAGAAATAAAATAGTAAACAAAGATAATACAATGTTTATTCTCATGAAATTTACCTGCTAAAGAGGAGGGTTAGACATTAGTCAAGTAACCATATAAGCAATTATAAAAATACGTACATAATTGCAATTGTGTAATTACAAAGTGATATACTGCTAGAATGTCTGGTGATAATGGCTGTCTGGAAGAGAAAAACCAGGAACTAAGAAAGGGTGTAATAGAAGAGCTCACCTGGGAAGAACAGGCTGGAATTTGAAGGAATAGAAACAAAGTCACCGAAAATGCAGAGGAAGGGAAATTAGAAGGAAGTGGAGTGATAAGGGAGGCCCAGGCCAAGGGACATGTATAAATAAAGGTCCTGAGAGATGAGTCAATAATGTATATAGACGACCTATCAAGGTTAGAAGTGCAGTGTGAGTGCTTAATAGTTAGTTACTGTCATCACCAGCAGCAGCAACCATCTCTTCTGTATTAAATCTACAGAGAGGTGAGAAATAGAAATTGAAGAGATTAATTGAGCCAGATATGTTCTCATTGTTAAACATTTTTAAATATTGATGATGTTAAAGGTGAAAATGTCCCTGCATGCAGTTTAAGACTAGTACTTTGTACTTAATGAAGGTCTCAAGGAAGAAATGCTGGCTTTCATTCAAGCCCAGGACAAACAGCACACTAATGAGTGGCATGTTAATCGTCAAGGAGATATCTTGAGTGACTGCTGAGACAGACTTTTTCTGGAGTACAGAACATAGTTTTTCCAGCCAGCCTGCACCTCAGGAGATTATCAGCAGTTCTGGCACGTTGATAGTTGCTCCACTGATGTCGAAATGTGCTTGAAATGTGACTACCTGTCCCACCTCCCCCTCAGTCTCTACAGGAATGGCTTGAGTGACAACATGCAGTAATATCCTCCATCGATTTCCTTGGAGCTCCCTTTGGTGGCTCAAGATTAAGTAGTGAAGTAGAGACAGCTGTTATCACTGTATATTCCAGCAGCTGATAATATGCATTTGATCAATTATTTTAATATAAGTTGCAAAAAGAGCTCTATGCACTAGGGTGAGCAGCTTTGCTGCTTTCTGTGTGCTAATTTTTCTTTTCTTTTTCTTTTTCTTTTTTTTTATTTTTGAGACAGAGTCCCTCTCTTTTGCCTAGGCTGGAGTGCAGTGACTTGATGTTGGCTCACTGCAACCTCCACCTCCTGGGTTCAAGCGATTCTCCTGCCTCAGCCTCTCGAGTAGCTGGGACTACAGGCGCCCACCACCACCCGTGGCTCATTTTTGTATTTTTTAGTGGAGATGAGGTTTCACTAGTCTGGCCAGGCTGGTCTCAAACTCTTGACCTTGTGATCCGCCCACCTCGGCCTCTTAAAGTGCTGAGATTATAGGTGTGAAATTTTTCTTTTCTTAATCTTTTGTTTCGTCAGTCTCCGTGACCTGAGTGTAACTTTGCTCAAGAGATAATGCATGTGTGGCATCCAGTACTGTGCCTGGCTCATAGTAAGCCCCAGATTCTGCTCTTCCTCTTCCATCTTAGCATGTTTGCCAAGGAGCCAGACAATGTGTAATTACAGCATGGGTCTTAGCATCAGACAGACCTGGACTCAGATCCAAGCCCTATAACCTAACCAGCTGTCATATCTTGGGCATGACACATTAATTCTTTATTTATATACTTTTCTTTTTCTCTGAAATTGGACTGCTAAGAAATTTATTCTGTAATTCTTGATTTCTTCAGTTGTAAAGCAGAAACCACACTGTGGGGTTATTGTTAAAACCAGTGATAACCCCCTGCCCCAAACATCTCCTGACCCCAGCCTATTTAGTAACGATACCCAGTTTACAGAAGTTACCACTCTCATGGTTAATATGCTAGAACTATCCTCAGTCTTGCTTATTTGTCATGAATTTTCACCTTCTTTCTCCCAGCAAATGTAAGAAAGTTTATTTGGCTTTGAGAAAATACTGTTTTGACCACAAATATGGTATTACCTACTCATTAGGACTCTCCTTTTTCAGCGACCAAAAAATTCATCATAAATTACTCAAGACAAAAATACACAAAAGCCCAGGTGTTATTAGCTGCAGGCATGGCTGGATCTAGATGCTCAAATTATGTTCTCGGGAATCTGCTTCCTGCCATCTCCCATCTGCACTTGGCTCTATTTCGGCTTCATTTTCAGGCGGGCTCTCCCTCATACTAACAGAAATGGCCTTCAGCAACTCTGCACTGATATAACTCCAGCTTAGCAAAGCTGATGAAAAGAAAATAACTATTTTTCAAGTAGTTTCAGAAAAATTCCAGGACCTAATTCTGATTGACTTTAATCACGTGACCACCTTTAACCTATCTCTGTAGCCAGTCCTGCCTGAGTCAGGGGCCCATACCTGGAGTGGAAAACAGGTGAGTCCCCAGAGAAAACACAGGAAGCTCCTTCCTGAAGAGGGATGCCTGGAATGCAGACAAAAGCAATTCAGATTCACTAACTATAGGCATTTTTCACTTTTTTCTCTTAATCTTAACTCTCTTCCCCATAAATCAATTGTTGACAGAAGAAGCTCACTTTGATCAGTTGCTCAGCTGAGCCCTCTTCCTGGCCTCACTGATTCCTCAGCCAGCCTTTATCTCAACTGTGGAAGGCACCAGGCCTCCATCAGTTTGCAGCATCTGCATTTATTCCAACCTGCACAGCAAGAACAAGCATCAGCAATGGAGATAATTGTAGCCAATCATTTGGCTTCCAACCACCTGCTGTCAAAACATGTTGAAGCCCCTCGACAGCACAGTCATTTGAGCACTAGGAACCACCAATTTAAAAGAAATCAGCCACTTTTCTTTCTTCACTTATTTCTAGCCTCCCTCAAACAAAGAAATATTTCTTACTTTGACTTTACAGTGACTTAAATAACCAGCAATAAAAATACAGTTTCCATTGACTATTTACTATGCAGCCAAGCCTACGGAGGAAACACCAGATTGCCCCTGCCTCCCCTTCCCATGCCTACAACCATGACAGACATCACTAATCAATCGGGCACATGCTTCCCCTCCCATTCTTACATCGGTGACAGACATCATTAATCAGACAACAGGTCACCCCTTCTCATGCCTACATCCATGACAGACATCACTAATCAGTCATGCACATACCTCCCCTCCTCATGCCTACATCCATGGCAGACATCATAATCAATCAAACATAGGCCTCTTCTCCTCATACCTACATCCATGGCAGACAACGCTAATCAATCAAGCATCAGCCTCCCCTCCCCATGCCTACATCCATGACAGATATCACTAATCAGTTAGGTACTCTCCTGATGAACCTGGGCCTGATCTCTGAATCCTCCCCAACATAGGAGCTATCATGAAAAGAATGAAGTTGGTTTCATTCATAAGAAAGGAAACTATTTGCCCTCTCAGATCTTGGCAACATCTAGGTTCTTGCCTGTATCTAATAAGTTGTAATCTTCACAACTCTCTCCATTTTACAGGTGAGATATGAGGCTCAGAGAGGCATGGCACCTTGGTAACTGCCACACAGCTTCCAAAGAAGTCTGATTCCACCGCTTAATTTTTACACCATTCTTCCTCATCCTCATCTATTCATAATGAAAACAGCAAACTGTTCATAAATCCCTGCTCACCCAGCACCCCAGGCCAGAGCAAGGGCTTCGAGTTTCACAGCATCCCTAAGAAATGGCTGACTCCCACTTACTGTTTCTGAAGGTGCCAGCTGCCTCACCCACTCGGCACTTGACAGGCAGCCACACTACCATTGAGGAGCATTGGGGGCCATTAGGAGCTACTCCTGAGGTCTGTAGTTTTACAAGTGGCACCAGAGCTGGCATCAGCCCTGCCTTCCTCATTAGGAAAAGCAAGAATGATATTTCAAATCCATGAAGCTGTAGCAACTTTCAGCTTCCCTTTCCCAGACAAAGTAAGCAACAGCAGCATGTCAGAGCAAATCGCACTGGCGGGCCCAACCTGCCAGCAGTGAGTGAGGGCAGAGAGCAGGGAGCAGCTGGAAGGAGGACCCTTATGCCAGACGAAATTTGAGAGAGGACTGAACTCTCACAGCAGGGGTCAGAGCATCCAACCTAGAGGAGGGAAAGAAGGAGGGGAAGCTCACTTTCAGTACAAGCAAAGCAAAATGAAATAAGATGAAATAACTCACTGTAGCTGTAACTGCCCTTTATTTGCCAGATATTGCTCTGAATTCCTGTTCTTCCTCTACCTCCTCCCTGACATCTTACTTCGTACAAGAAGCTGTGAAGTAGATAAGAGAATGCACTATGAGTCTGAATCCAGTACCAGTAATTTGCTGCCTGAATAACCTAGAGAAAGTGCTTCAGCTTCTCTGTGCCTCAGTTGTCCCATCAATATAATGGAGATAATAGTATTTTATACTTTATTGCAGACTTTTTCAATCTTGGCACTATTGACAGTTGGAGCCAGACAATTATTTTTTTGGGGGGAGCTGTCATGTGCATTGTAATTTGTTTAGCAGTATCCCTGGTGCCTCACTGGGTGTCAATAGCACTCATCCACCCACCCACAGTCATGTCAACCAAAAAAGCCTCCAGAAATTGCCAAATATCTGGGGTGGAGGGAAGGAGAAATCACCCTTGACTTGGAACGACTGGCTAATTGGATTCTTAGGAAAATTAACCAAGTTAATATTATATGTTGTAAATCATTTAGAAGAGCGTCTGGCACATCAAAAGAGCTTGCTAAATGTTAGTTATTATTGCCATGTCTCTGTCCATGTCCCAGACCATTCCTTCTCACACATTCCACACCCATTGATATGTTTGGTCATGTCCCCACCCAAATTTCACCTTGAATTGTAATCATCCCTGCATATCAAGGGCCAGAGCAGGTGGAGATAATTGAATCATGGGGACGGTTTCCACCATACTGTTCTCATGGTAGTGAATAAGTCTCACGAGATCTGATGGTTTTATAAAGGGGAGTTCCCCTGACCAAGCTCTTTGCCTGCCACCATGGAAGACAGGCACCTTTGCTTCTCCTTTGTCTTCCCCCACGATTGTGAGGTCTCCCCAGTCATGTGAAATTGTGAATCCATTAAACCTCTTTCCTTTGTAAATTACCCAGTTTTGTGTATGTCTTTATTAGCAGCATGAGAACAGGCTAACACACCCATATTTATGGCAGACATTGCTAATCAATGATAACTCTGTTCCTGACACCCTTGGGAATGATCTGTAAATCCTTCTCAACACAGCAGCCATCTTTTAGGATCTGAGTGCTCTCTGGGAATTCTTCGAGACCCAGGAGCTGAACCTGACACCAAGAAGCAGCTCCGGGCACTTACTTTATTCCTACCTCAGGATAGCCCCATGAAGTCTCTGTGCCCACTTAGCAGCTGAAGAAACTGAGCCTTAGCAAGGCTTGGCTTAAGGTCATGTGATTTCTAAATGACAGCACCAGATGTAAACCCCAAAGCCCATTTTTCGGCTGTCCCCAAAGCTAGGTATCAAATCCACAAGAGTCTCACTTCACAGCTCATATTCTTAAGGATGACTTTGGATAGTTAATGCAGGATTCTCCAGTTGGGCTGCACTGGTGAACCACCTCTCCAAGGAAAAGGTAAAAGCCCTAATGTGTAGTGTTTGCCAATTCCCACAGTGTAAATACTCTCACTATAGCCGATTTGAAATTAGGGATGATTTTAAAACCGACTCACAAAGTTCCTAATGATGTAACAATTGGTTCTTGAAGGCTGGTGCAAGCAGTTTCCAGTGCATCAGAGTAGCTTCCAGTCCATTTTGGAACAAGGCAGTGTATCAGTAAATAAGTAAAGCCCAGGAAATCTTAAGACAGCAAAAGCAACCGATGAACTAGCTAAGGCAGAGACCACTTCACTTTCCATCCCTAAAGTTTGATGGACATGCACACAAAAACCCACGTTTGGATTTGAATTCTACAGCTGCGCTTACATAACCTAACACAGTAAACTCTAGATACAATGTCCAGAAAATTAGTTCAGGCTGACATTAACTTTATAGCCTCACTAATTGCCCATGAGTTCTTTTTCGAAAAAAAAAAAAATCCTCCCTCCTTAGGCTGATTGTTTCTAGCAAACAACTCAGGAATAAATATTAGCAGCAGGATGGAGAGTCTGGACTGATGTAGGATTTGCAGACGATTTCCCCTCCAGAGACACACTGCAAGATGTGCTTCAATTAGCCACTGTAGCTCCAGGCCAGCACAGGCAGCATCGGGGATCCATCTCAGTGTGCTATGTGAAAGATGTGTAGCTCTTATGTAATTAGTATAGAAGTTCTACGCTTAGTTAACGTAATGAGCATTAACTGTGTGCTCATTCTGCTCCTAATCAAACGAAGGCTTTTCCCACTCTTTCTCTGCAACTCAGTTCCCCACCCAAAAGGCAAAAATGAATGATTCCACCTTGTCCCTGTCAGGCAGCTTTTCTTCCACCGTGGTGCACCCCCAAAAGCTCTGTCAACACTCAAGTAAACATGCTCGACCGTTTTGCCATCTCTAATGCTGGGCAGAAATACATCTGAGCAGCTTTTGTGAGCCAGGTTGCATTCTGGAAAGCGAAGATGGCTTCCCTGGAAGACGTTTCTAGAAAGCCTAGGGCTTAATGCCAGAACACCACCATTTCCCATAAGGTCATCAGACCGGCTTAGTTTTGTACAATGGCCACACATCTTTGTTTCTCAATTTTCCCCAGCAATCCCTTTCACTTAAAAAAAAAAAAAAAAAAAAAAATCAAGCACCAAGAGGATTCACTGGAGTTTAATATTCTGAATGCAAATGATACTTAATTTTTTTATAGATTCTGCCACTAGGTCTTCATCAAAGAATTCTCCAAGGCATGAATGATGTATAGATGACATAAAAGCAACCAAGAAGAGGGGTAAGAACATGGATTTTAGAGTTAGATACAAGCCTGGGCCTGGGTTCACATTCTGCCATGTGCGTGCTGTATGTCCTTGAAAAGTTGCTTAAACTCTCTGTGCCTCAATTTCCTGATCTGTAAGATGGAGACAGTAATATTAACTGCATAGGGTTCCTGTAACTAGACACACAAAACAATAAGAGTGGATGTTTCTAGCTCAACTGGAGGCACGTGGTGAGTACACTCCACTAGGGATTAGAAAATCACCTGATTTTCTAATTAGGGATTAATCTTTTAAGTAAAAAAGGGATTCATTGGAAGATACAGGGGTCTGGAGACAGACTTTCCTTTTGTTCCATTCTAATGACTTCAGAATGTCTGTAATCATCTTCACTATTCTTTCTGTCTGTAGTAGTTTATGGCCCTGGTAAGGACCTAGTTTGCTTCCTGGTTTGTAAAAGACTTTTTTAAAATGGGGTCTTCAAAACCAGATGCTTCTCCTGGCCCCAGAAGAATAGAAACCATTAGGAATGGTTCTGTCCACCATGGATGACATAAAGAAAATATAACTCTGCTGAGAATGACCCCAAATCCTCCCCATGTTGTGCTCGTATAGGGAGGTGGCTTCTAAATCCATATAAGCCTGACGTGAAATGTGACTCAAAATGTTCTTTAAGACATTATCTAAGCTATCACGAGGCTCTCTGCAGAGACTCAATGAGGATATTAAAGCTCTCAAGGGTATCATGAAACTGCTTTGTCTCAGCCTTTTCAAAGTTTCTAGGGAACCCTTGGAGGACAACTCTATAGAAAGGAAAGGTACTGGCATATCAAAGTCTGAGAGCTGGCAATCTTACACCCCATGAGCCTCATATTTATTATCTTACTCTCATCTTTTCTGGTTTCTAATCAATTAATTTATGTGAAATCTCCCCTATAAAGCTTTGTCAAGAACCACTCCTTAGCTCTTCTTGCTGGGATACAGAGGATGGAGTGGTTGTAGGTCTCGTTCCAGGCACTGACAGTGGCTAGGATTGGAAACCTCTCTAGGCTGGTTCACCTTGGCCCGTGACAGGGCTTTGGGGAAAATGATGCCTCAGGGAAAATATAAGAGCTACGTATCCAGACATGTAGGATTGGAAGCCCATGGAGCTAGAGGCCATTATCCTTAGCAAACTAATGCAGGAACAGAAAACCAAATACCACATGTTCTCACTTCTAAGTGGGAAGTGAATGATGAGAATGCATGGACACATAGAGGGGAACAACCCACACCAGAACCTGCCAAAGAGGGAAGAGGAGGAGGAGGGAGAGGATCAGGAAGAAGGACTAAGGGTTACTAGGCTTAATATCTGGGTGATGAAATAATCTGTACAAGAAAAAACCCATGACACAAGTTTACCTATGTAGCAAACCTGCACATGTACCCCTGGACTTGAAATAAGAATTAAAAATAAATAAATAAATAAAGACTAACTAACATACAAGATTGGAAGCCCAGGTCTATGAGGCCATGAGGAGACCGTCACTAAATCTGACCCTAAAAGACTCTTCCTTTCCCCCTGTATTAGCCAGGACTCTCCAGAGAAACAAAACCAATACAATACCGAGAGATATAAAAGGAGATTTATTATGGGAATTGTCTCACACAATTATGGAAGCCAAGAAGTCCCACGATCGTCCATCTGCAAGCTAGAAAATTCAGTCCAAGTCTGAAGGCCCAAGAACCAGGAGGGGGCTGCTGGTGTGAGTCTGAGTCTGAAGGCCCAAGGACCAGGAGCTCTGATGTCCAAGAGTGGGAGAAGATGGATGTCCCAGCTCAAGAAGAGAGAGAATTCACCCTTCCTCTGCCTTTTTGCTCTATCTGGACCCTCAGTGGACTGAATGGTGCTCATCACATCATTCAAGGCAAGTGTTCTTTCCTCAGTTTACTGATTCAAATGCTAACCTCTTGCAGAAACACCCTCTGGGACACACCCAGAAACAGTGTTTTACCAGCTATGTAGGCATCTCTTAGCACAGTGAATTGACACACAAAATTAACCACCACACACTCTCTGCATTGACCCTTTGTAAATCTCATCCCAGAGAAATAAAAACATGGAGGGATACAGTATCTTACATAAAATATTTTTTAATCATCATGTAAAGGCCAGAGATGACCTGATCACTGTTATTTAAAGAGTGGAAACATGAATATGGAATGAAATTCACATGAGAGGAAGATGTTAGTTTGACACTGGAGAGAAGAATATAACAAAGTGGTCCAAGAGAGAATTTAGGGTTTATGTACCTATTAATTCATGCAAAAAAAAAATATTCACTGAGTACCAGCCGTGTGTCAGACACCGTTCTGGATGCTGGGGACATACCAGTGAGTGGAAACGAGTGTATTTCTGTGGTCCCACTCTCCTTCCTTTCTCTCTTTTTTCCTTCCTTCCTTAATCAAAACATTAGTGTTTACTAGTGCCAAGAACTGAGCAGGATACTGAGGCTCCAGAAAATAGTAAACAAATAGATGAACAATTGCTAAGCAGTATGGAAAATAGCTAACCTGTGGGAAATGAGAAATCAAAGACTACACATTGGGTGCAGTATATACTCTTCGGGTGATGGGTGCACCACAGTCTCAGCAACCACCACTAAAGAACTTATACATGTAACCAAACACTACCTGTTTCCCAAAAACCTACTGAAAAAAAAAAAAAAAAAAAAAAAAAAAGACTAAAAAAAAAAAATAAATACCACGGGGGAAAAAAAAAAAAAAGAAAATAGCTAACCTGTATAGAGTACTTTCTATCGGCCAAACATCCTGGATGAAGTCAATAAATGTCAATGAATCCTCACAACAAACCCTATTTGTTTTTAGACCGATTATCTGTATCTCACAGGTGAGGAAGCTGAGGCTTCGACAGTCTAGGGAACTTGTAAGATCACGGAGCAAGGAACTAGTGGAACTAGACATCAAACCCACAGTCTGATTTGAAGTTCATATTCTTAAACATGACTTTGGATAGTTAAAGCATGCATATTCTATAGTGGAAGTGTGCTGGTAAACCACGTCTCTGAGAAAGAAAAAAATAAAGCACGAATTTGTAACATTTTCCAATGCCTTTGGTGTACATATTCCAACTGTGGTCAGTTTGAAGTTACCAATGGTATAACAACTAATTCACAAAATTTCTGAAAATTTAGTAATTGGTTTTGCAAACTGGTGTAAGTCAGGCTTCAGCACATGACTAAGTACCAATTGTTGGTAGATACAGAGAAGAAACCCACCTAACTCACCTTTAGGAATTTTGTTGTAGAATTCAAGATGAATGAGCCATAAACTCCTTTCCCATAGGCCCCTGGAATAATAGCCCATTGCCCCAGACCCTCGCTGAGCCCGCCCCAATTTTTAGAACTGGTTGTTCAGCATTTCCTGGGATTCTCTAAAACGCAATATCCTTCCAACAGTATCCTTCCAACAAATTACTTCTTGCCCAAGCTGAGTCAAAATGAGCTTTGTTATTGAAAAGCAAAAGATTCTTAGTAACTAATGCAGAGAGACATCTCCATCAGAATCAGGACAATATTATTCAGCGGAGCAGCAGCAACATGTTGATGTCAATTAAATGCAGCTTCAATAGATAGACATGCTCTTCTGAAAATTCAGGGAGCTGTACTCCCAGAACAATAGAAATTGTCACTCTACCAAAGGGAAGTCTAGCAACAACATCCCTGGGTGCACTTAAGCATGTGTTTATACACCATTAGCTACTTGGCAGAGTGACTGAGGTTAGAAAAGCTGGGGGCAATGGAAGAGATCAGTGATGACGATGGATTATCCCTGAAATTATAACAGAAGCCCCTAATAAAATGTAATTCAATTTTAAGGGGAAAAGACTTACAAACAACATTTTAGAAATTCAGCTAGAGAGTAAAGCCATAAATAAGTATCTTTTCTGAGGTCTACCTGAAATTGCAGTCAGGTGGATATGAGCCTGAATCTCAGCTCTTTCCTAGCTCTGTGACCTTAAGCAAGTACCAGCTATGTGTCAGATACATCTTGAAGCTAGCTTTAGGCTCCTCTTGTGTAACCTGAGATAAATAATTCAGGGTGACTCTGAGAAATAAATGTAGAATGCACGGATCCTATAGTGGCATCCTGGCCCATCATTAATATTCAAAAGATGATAGTTAATGTTGAAACTGTCCCTATATACTGCATAAAAGTCTATCAGTAAAGAAGAAAGGGAGAAAAGGAAAAATAAACCAAGTTTGCAGCACATGCAGCTTTCATCATTAGGTCAGCTTGCTCGCTCATAGCTCTTTGGTGTCTATTGTTTTAGAATCATGCAGACCCTCTTATAAGATTATAGTTCCCCTTAACTACTCTAGAGATAATAACCTGAACATTATAAAATATTCAGTTTTTCAATTGAGATATTCTGCATATCAGTGAAACTACTGACATCATCCGGTCTAGAGGCCCCCATGAGAAACTGACTCATCAAGAAATGCAGTTTCCAAGTCCTGATGATTTCATCCTCCTTATCCCAACCAACCAATGACCCAAATTTCCAGCCCCTTGCCCTCCATGATCCCTTTAAAAACCCTAGACCAGAACTCCTTGGGGAGATGAATTTCAGAGTCTCCTCCAATTTCCTCACTCAGTGCCTTTCTCTGCTGTAAACCCTGCTGTGTCACTGTATTGGTCGGTTAAAATGCAGTGAACATATGCATCTGTTGGTCCTATAGCAATATTGTCAGCAGTCACGATGATGACAGTGATCATGATTACAGCTCAAGTCTTGGCCCATCTAGAACCTCTTCCTGACATCTCTTTCCCTGATCAGTTTTTCTAACCTTTGGGGATAGCCCTGATATAGTTCTCATCAATTATCTATATCTATAGTTATCTATAATTATCTCATCAATTATCTATAGTTAAGTAGATAATCACCTGTTTTACTCAAGAGTGAGAACTGTGTTTCAGTTAGCTTCTGTGTTTCATGTAACAGTAAACGTACAAGATTTGAAGTACAATTGTATTTCAGAGAAGTTTGATCATTTTCTTAAGGTTACATAGCTTATAACTCTCAGAATTTGCTAAGCTAAAAAATAGGTCTGTGCTACTCCACAGCCCAAGCATTTTACTTCTACGTCACCTCTCCTCCCTAGTAGGTTCTTATCTGTTAATTAAGCTTAGTGCTATGCTCTTGGGACCCACTCGTTGTTGTAGTTGTTGTTGTTGTTATTGTTACCAATATTCTTGTTGTTGTGTTTCCAAATTCCATGTTGATCTGTGTGATAAGGGTCTTTTGATTGATCACAACTCAAATCAATGTCAAGTACACACAGAGGATGGATTCTTGCCCTTCTCTGAGCCCTAGCATTATAGATTCAGGGTAGCAGGACTGGACTAGAAACTGTCTGGCAATGCCTAATCTGTTGCATTTGGCACCAAAGATGATGGTGGATAAAACTCATGATGGCATCGTCCTTGCTTGGTTGCACCTGGTAAGGAATTAGAAGTCCCCTAGTGTTTGTGTCCAAGCTAATTTAGATTTGTTTTCCTTACTAAAACTCATGGAGGTTTGACCTACTCATATAATAGACGCACATGCCCGCCAGAGTCTCCTTGCAAATAAGGATTGCCGTAAAGGGTACTTGGAAACACCGCTGCTCCTCCATGGTCTGTGTACTCTGAGCATTTTGCCTTCAACGTAGGCCTAGGGTCAAGGGCTCTTAATACAGGTTGCTAGGATTCTAGTTCTAGTTCTACAAACTGCAGGCTGTGTGAACTTGAAATAGGTAGTTAATCTCTCTGTGCCCTATTCCTTTATCTACATAATAAGGATTATACCCCCAAAATATAGCCTGTTGTAAGTAGTTAATGGGATGCCATGTGTAATATAGCTAACAGCCTTGGCTCCCAGGCAGTCAATGCTCCCCTGAGCTCAGTCACCAGGAAGGACCAAGAAAAATGTGCAACTCTGGTTGGCCTCTGTGAGGGTAAAAGAAATTCAGATGACCTCAACCCTTTCATTTCTGCTTCCCTCCTTCACCTATCAAACACCCCTGAAAATTTTCATGCTGCCATCTCCACACTCCGGGAAAAACACACATGTTCTGGAGTCAGAGCTCTGAATTCAGAGACCTGTGTCTCCGAAGACTGGCTGTATCCCACTGCAAATTATTTCTTCCATTTCAGCGTTTCCACAGTGTGAATGATAATGTAAACGAAATAAAACAAAAATGGCTTGCACATGAAAATCACAGAATCCATGCTGTTATTTTCTCAGATATTTTAGTCTTATATAAAGGAAGGGTTGTTTTTTCTGTTGTTTTTGCAAGTCTTCTCTCTCCGTCTGTCTGTCTCTGCCTCTCTGTTTTTCTCTGTGTGCATGTCAACTATCTCAGACTCTTTCTACACACTTCTTTAAATTCTTTGTATTTTTCTCAGACTCTCCCATGTCTCACACTGTCTCTTTCTGTAAATTGCTGTCTTTATCTCTTTCTCTCTCTGTGTTTCTCTCTGTGTGTATGTGTGTGTCAATTCTCTCAACCTCTTTCTTTATAATTCTGTTACTCACTCTGTCTCTCAACCATAGTAATTTAAAGTGTATCCTCTAAATTCATCTGCCTGAATTTGCAGACTGGCTCCATACTTGAAGAACCGTGTGAACCTGGGTAATTTATTTAGTCTTTCTGAGCTTGTTTTTACACTTTGAAAGTAAGACAAATAACAATGTTTCTGCTGCATAGGGTTATCACAAAGAAGAAATAAAATAATGCAGCCAGAGCCCCCACGGTAAT
Organism: Piliocolobus tephrosceles; assembly: GCF_002776525.5. Taxonomy (NCBI): domain Eukaryota; kingdom Metazoa; phylum Chordata; class Mammalia; order Primates; family Cercopithecidae; genus Piliocolobus; species Piliocolobus tephrosceles. Next base: position 9,500,583 of record NC_045450.1, on the reverse strand, counting down.
ACCTGGCAAACAGCATGCATTTAACAAATATTCACTGTTCTGATTATCTGTTTCTCTTGTCTCCTTGATCCCTGTATATCCTTGTGTCTATTTCAGGTGCATTCTCTTCCTTTCTCTTTCTCTGTTTTCTGGCTCTCTCCCTCTCTCCTTTCTTCCCTCCGTCCTTCTGTCTCCTCCTCCCTCTCTGAACAGAGATCCACTGTTGCTCCTTTCCTAAATTTGTTTAGCCACATCAATCTCTTGGTCAGGTGCAGATGTCAAGCTGCCCACACACAAAATAAAAAGCTACGCTTGTGGTGCCAAGGAAGTATGGGCGGCTTAGGAGCCCTTACCAAGTTGCTCGGGAGATGGCCCAGGGGTTCCGTGACGACAGGGCCAGCGCTGGCAATGTTTTCCTATGCCATGGTAACCACCCGCTGTGCGTCACTGCAAGACAAACGGTGCCGCTCGGTAAGCAGAGAGATTAACAGCGTAGAACGTGGAGTATGAGCTCTTCAAAGGGAGCAGAATGTTCAACTGTAATTCATCTGAACTCCCGTTTTTAACTCAAAACACAAATGCAGTTGCCAATAGAAGTCTATAAAGAATTAATTAGGGAACTTCACAAACAGTCAAAACTCATAAATTTATCACTGTCAAGAAGAATCATTTCCTCTGTCAGACGTGAAGTATGGTTGTCAGAAAACGGAAACAAAAAAGAAAAAACACTCAAAGAAGCAGGCGTGCTGTCTCATTTCTTTTCTCTAATTTGAAGAGAGAAGATAGTTTAGGGCTTGGAGGATTCAGAAACTGACAATGCTCCCAGACCGTAAGCTCCATGAGGCTAAGGGCGGCCATGTCTGCAGTGTTCGTTGCCAGAACTCCAGTCTGTAGCTTGGTGCCTGGTACAGAGGAGGAGTTGAAAATATTTATTGAATTGACTAAAATTTAAAAGGAGGCAGTGGGAAGAGATGAGATTGATGGTCCAGACTTCTGACATTAAATCTGGCTTCCCTCCAATGTTCTGTCCTACTTCCTGTGAAGCAGGAAGTGACGCAGTGGCATCATTCCCCTTCCTGAGAATTCCTGACTATTCTGATCCCATTATTACTCTCACAACCCCAGTAATAAGAGCATGGCTTTGGAACATCAACAGGCCTAGCTCTATCCTAACTTCTATTAGTTTCAGCTTTTTAATGTGTAAAATGAAGCTAATTCTTTCATTGACATCACACAATTTATGGAGATTAAGCGATAAACGCATTTGAAGATAGATATTAGCTACTAGTATCATTACTATAAGGAGTGAAGAGGACCATATTAGTTTGCTAGGGCTGCCATAACAAAGTACCTCAGAATGGGTGGCTTAAACAACTGAAAATTATATTCCAACAGTTTTGGAGGCTGAAAGTCCAATATCAAGGTGCCAGCAGTGTTGGTTTCATTAGGAGGCCTCTCTCCTTGGCTTGTGGATGGCCATCTTCTTGCTGTATCCTCACATGATCCTTCCTCTGTGCATACACAACCCTGGTGTATCTCTGTGTCCAGATTTCCTCTTCTTATAAGGACGCCGGTCACATTGGATTAGAGCCCACCCTAATAGCCATGATATTAACTTTATCATCTCTTTAAAGACCCTGTCTCCAAACAGTCACATTCTGAGGTGCTGTGGGTTAGGGCTTCAACATATGAACTTTGCGGGGACAATACCCAGCCCACAGCAGGGACCTTTAGTATAATCATACTTCTCAATAGTTTAAGAGAAAAGAAAAAATTGTCTTCCGACTGGCACTGAACTGAGTTTACCCTTGTAAATCCACAAGCTAAAAAATATTTTTCAAAGCTGACCTGCCAGCATGCAAAGAGCCGGGAAGACCAGAGATCTAGGACTAATGCATGCAGCACAGGACCTCAGTCAAGGCTCTTGCCCTCTCTAGTCCTAATCTAGGAGGAATAGGTTGCACCATGGGGTCCCTAAGATTTCATCTGCTGTAATTCTAGCTATATGATTGCTCAGATGCTGAAAGGATCTGTAAAGGCTTGTATAGAAAGTATGAGTTCATATAAAAAATAAGAGTGTTCCCAGCTCTATATTGGAAGTTTAGCTTCTGGAGCTCTCCATTGCAGTAAGCATGTGGTAGAGGACACTAAACTTTGGGAGAAAAATGGGAAAAAGGTCAGGGGATCAAGGTTAGGAACAAACTCATGAAGGGCTGTATCATGGTAATGCCTCCTACTTCCCTGGCATCCAAAAGATGGGTCTTTCTTTACCAGAAAGAAAACCTAGCACAGAATCTTGACCACTCATGAAGTGCAGCAGATGTTGCAAATAATTCCCGTCAAAATGCATTTCAGCCTAATCAGGGTCCACCTCTGGGAGTCGTCCCTGGGAGTCTTTTCTCCAGCCTCTTGCCTCTTTCTCCTTTCCTTACCCTCATACCCTTGGTATTTTCTGTTTCTCTGCCAGGGTCTTGCTCTATCAATGAAGGAACTCCTTACAGCCCTTGGCTCCTGAACATCATCTCTGATTCCTTCTTCTGTTACAGGAAAAAGCTTCAAGCTCTTCACTTTCTTCAGGTGAGAGATGGCAGAGTGCGGTGGTTAAGACAGGCATTCTGGAGCCAGTCTTACTAGTTTTGAATTCCTGATCTTCCACCGATCAGCTGTATCAGTTACTAGGAAAGTTACTGAACCTCTCTGTGCCTCCATTTGTGAATATCTGTGAAGTGGGAATTGCAATTGTTCCTCCCTGTTGGGGCTGTTATGAGGGTTAGATGAGCTAACATGTAAAAAGTGTGAGGACAGTGCTGGTACATAGTAGGTGCACACATGTTAACTGCTTTTCCTGAGAGGTGAGCATTGATACTGGTGGCTGAGGTTGGGCAGAACAGTTTACTGGGGTGCATAAAGAAAATATCTGTTATCATTACCTTTTTAATGTCTATTTTAATATGTGTTTTATAAGATACACAATGTATGAACACAATAGTAAGTGTTTACAACCTATAAATAAGTAAACACATATATTGTATGGAAGTGTTTGAAGAATTCTAATTCAGTGCACAACCAAAAGAGTTTAGAGGCCATTGTCTATAGCCAACCAACCCTTACTTTTTTTTAAAAAAAATGTAACTTGCACAATAGTATTTTTCAGAGCACACCCTTTTCTTATTAATACTGACTTCTTCTCTGAGTATAATGTAGTTGTCACTGTTCTACTAATGAAACCTTAGTCTCTTTATTCTGTCTTACTAAAGACTGCCAGTCCACCAAGAATAGAGAAGGAAATTTCATCCAGCTACTACACATTTTTATACTCACCTAAACACAACAATAAAGACAGCATCGAAAGACAGAATGAAAGAACACCAGGGACCGTCGACACCTAATAAATCAGTAATTATAGCTACTGTACACTCATAACTCATTTCCATTTGCTATCTCTAATTCGTTAGTCCTCATTTCGAAAATCCTGGTTTTCCATGATATATGTGTCATTTCATTTTCAGTTTCTTTCACTGTGCATTTTCAAGGAGGGCTGCATTTCTCTATGTGTACCTTTTTAAAATTATAATGCCCACTGCATTTCTGATTTTAGATATTGACTTCCAACTCTTGGGACCCACTGTGGTTGGAGACATTCAGTGAAATCTGGATACTTGCATTGGAAATAACTTTAGGCAACCTTGTTTCAACCTTTTTGGTGTCACTAGGAGGAATTTCTTCAGTCCCATTGGCAATACCCAGAATTTTGGAATCTCAACTTTCTCCATATAAGTTTGTACCAAAGACACCTGCATCTTAAACATCTGCCTTTCTTATACTGACTAGAATTGTCTGAAAATAAAGGATGGCTCGCTGTGCTGGGAATAGGTAATGAGTTTCCTACCTCTAACGCAGCACTTCTCAACTTTAGTATATTGACACTTGGGACTAGATAATTCCTTGCCGTGAGGGGTCACCCTGTGCATTGTGGGGTGTTTAGCAGCATCCCTGGTCTCAACCTACCAGATGCCAATAGCAACTCTCCCTGGGCCGTGACAAACAAAAATGCATCCAGATACCACCACGTGTCTCCTGAGGGGCAAAATCATCTCTGGTTAGGAATCCTGTTTCAGAAGTAGTCAAGAAGAAGAACAATACCCCCTTCAAGGGGGCGTTACAGCAGGAAGATTCCTGTGCTGGGTGAGAGCTTGAACCAGATTTTAAACTCCATGGAAATTCTATAGTGCTACAACAGCACAAAATAGTTTTTAAGTCAGTGGTGTTGATGGGGTGAAGTAGAGAGAGGAATGGGGCGGGAATGGGGGAAATTTAGAATCTGGGTCAATGGACTTGGGATCCACTCCGAGATCATGTGAGAGTGTTCCCACTCTCTCTCTCCCTCTCAAAGCCAATCCCTGCAGGGGGTCAGCAGATGAAGGAGGAGAGGTGAGATGCTCACTCAGGAGTTAGGAGATTTATGCCAACAGATGATGCTTTCAGAATGTGGTGAGTCTTCCAAGTTTGTTTGTTTTCCAGACAGAGTCTCACTCTGTCACCCAGGTTATGTGCAGTGGCACAATCTTAGCTCACTGCAACCTCTGCCTCCCAGTTCAAGCTATTCTCATGTCTTGGTCTCCCAAGTAGCTAGGATGACAGGTGCCCTCCCACCACATGCAGCTAATTTTTGTATTTTTAGTAGAGACAGGGTTTCACCATGTTGACCAGACTGGTCTCCAACTCCTGACCTCAACTGATCCACCCACCTCGGCCTCCCAAAGTGCTGGGATTACAGGAATGAGCCACTGCACCCAGGCGAGCCTTCCAAGTTTTACACTGTATCTCCAGCAGCTCTGTGCTTCCACATCCCTAAGTACCAAGAGTAACCTCCTTGCTGCAGTGCTCAAGGGATCTTAGGAGATGTGGAAAAGGGGGACTGCCATAGCATCACCGTACTTCTTCCCTGAGACCCCCACAACCAGCACAATCCTCATGGACATTCACATTCCATGATCAAGGGTGCAGACTGACACACTTCATCATTTTCATGTGAAATGATTTGCAGTCTCAGAGGCACAGACTGACTGCAAAGCTATCATAAACCCCTCCTGATTTATTTCTCTTATTATTAAATAACCATCTCACTGGAGCCTGGGGACTTGGAGGTTTTTTAGGCCAGCCCCCAGCTCTGAAATTGACACAGCCTAGATAATTAGAACTCGCCTTAAGGACCTCATTCCGCCTACCTCCCCAAAAAGTTTGCCATTGGATTTCTTGACCTTCCCATGTGAACAGCGCTTGTGTTTAGCTGGGCCATATTTCAATTTAATTGTCTTGCCCACGACACACTGACTGTCTCACATGCTGGAAACAGAATGAATTAGAAGAAGTTTCCTGTTCTGCCTCATGGAGTCTTTTCTTTCCCTTATGCTATGTTTAGCCTTTGTGTGGGCACTTGGCTGATGCCAGATACAACTTATTGCTTTAATTCCTGTTTTGATGAGACATTCTCTTTGCTGAGGGTGAAGCTCAAGGGTGAAAGAACTTGCTGAGATATTTCTTCCGTCATCTACCTCATCTCCTGTGGACTGGTAAAGCTTCTTCCATTTGGGAAAAGAGAGTGTCTTCTTTCAAACACAGAGGAAGTATACTTTATTGGAAGGATTACATTAAAGGAATTCATTGGAAGAATTGCAGGTAAAGGAATTCTGGCTGCCTGTCCTGCAGTTGTGCTTTCTACTTAAGCAACATCTCCTGCACACCTGCTGAGTACCACATTTCATGCCAGGCAAGGGTGACACAGCTGTGGCTAAGTCACAGTTCCTGCCCTTGAGGAATTTGAGAGCCTAGTGTGGAAGCAAACTGGCAAATAGGTATTAAAATATGAAGTGGTGATAAGAACAAAAGCAATGAAAGGCAAGCAGCTCTTGTTTTCTGGGGCACTTACTATGTGTCAAGTTCTATGGTAAAAAAGAAGGAATGGAGTCCAGGCTCTGAAGTCAAACTGCCCCAGTTTGAATACCATCGTGGGCACTTAGGCGTGATGTAAACTTGGAGAAGTCACTTTCTCGCTTCTGGCTTGTAGATGTGGTGTTTTGAACCAGTCATGTAGCCTCTCTGAGCCTCAATTTTTTCATCTGTAGAATGGGAGCAATTGTACTTACCTGTTAAGATTGTATTCAGGATAAAATGAAATAAGATGTATAACGCAAGAAATGCTCCACAAAGGCTCGCTGTTACTGTCTCTATAATCCACAAGGCCAGTCGTATTATTCTCATTTTAAAGATCAAGAAAATAAGGCTCAGATACATTGTATTAGTTGTCCAAGATTTTACGTTCAATAAGTGGCAGTCCTGCCATTTGAACCCAGGTCTGTATGATGCCACAGCCAGGGTTTGAACTAGAGTTCAGTAGGAAGAAACTAATGTTTTTGAGGATCATAATGACAGAATTTTTAGGGACAGCTTGAGACTCTATCCTGGGTCCTATGACGTGAAGACAAGAAGAGTTCCCAGGGCTGCAAGAAGAGACCATAGCATCTCTACTCTGTTACTCTTCTTCCTCTCTGCTCCCTTAGTCTCTATTCCTCTGTGTCATCATGAATCTCTGTTTCAGCTTCTCCGCTTGAATGTCTAATTCAACTTCTAATTAAATTCATTCAATTTCTCCACTTCAGTATCTAAATGGCATCTCAGTGTTAAGATATCCAAACCCAGACTCAGGAAATCTAACCACCCCTCCCATGCTGCTTCTCTCCCAGCTCCTCTCCATCCTGGTACATGGCACCATCATCTCTCAACCAGTTAACCAAAAGCTCTCCAGCTATCTTGATTCCTCTTTTCCTCATTAGCAAAACTCAGCAATCCCACCTTCAAACCAGTGACTGACTCTATTCACAGCTCTCCACCTCCTCCACCACTCTCCTGGCCCAAGGCATCACCCTGTCTCAACTGGACGACTGCTGGAGCCTCCTTAGGGGTCTTCCTGTCTCCCTCTTGCCCCTCCACAGTGCACTACATGCATTATCAAAGTGAGCTTTTGAAAACAGAACTTATGCACTCTGCATCAGCCCATGTGGTCTCCTTCTGTTCCGTTTCACCATCAAGTACTTAGCCTCAAATGTTCTCTTATTGATTTTTAGGTGTCGGTTTCCTTCTCATCATTGGATCTCAACTTAAAAATCACAAACTTTGAGACAACTTGACCACTCAATCTCCATCTGACTCATCTTCTGTTTTTATTCTTGCGTAGCAAGAATTATCAACAACCAATATTTTTTCTGTTTTTGCTTCTCCCAACTAGACTGTAAGTGTCGTGGGAAGAGAGCCCTTGTCTATTTTGTTTATGTATCTTCCGTATCTTGAACACAATCTGGCACACAACAGGGTCTCGTACATAATAGGTACTCAATAAATATTTATATACTATAAATACATCAACGAGTGTCTTCCTTCCACCCTCCTTTCTGTCCCTCCTATCTCTAGCTTCTCACCTCTTAAATTTATTATTCAGAATAAGAATAGAAGACATATAATGTCTCATGCTTAGTCATTTGTAAACGGTAAGTAAAACCCTAGAACTCCCAAATTGTAATGAAGAATTCTAAATTGTAAAATGTGACATGTGGATGGTTCCTCTGAAATGTTTACCAGCCTCCTGAAAATGGCTCCTTATCTTCATGAATACAAATGAAGAAGGATCGCTCAACGATTACCTTCAAAGAAGCAGCAGCCTGTCTGTAATCACCGTTAGATTCTCTCTGCTCAGGCTCTGATGCGCACCCCTAAATTCATTTCATTAGTTTTAATTATCCCCGCCATGAGCAGGCAAAGATTTTAGAGCTATTTTAGAAATGGAATTAGCAAACTTATAGACTGGATAACTTTCTCCAAGGTGTTTAGCTCTAATTGTCCTCGTGTTGAGTAGAAACAGAAGTAGCATCAGCTTATCCATTTGCTGAATTTATATTGCATTTTGGGGAAGATGCTGTTTGATGACTTTTTTCATTTGTCTGGATTCATTAACATCAAATCTACCTAGACTGACATAGCCCTGGCTGAACCGTTGCTACATTCCTACTTTTTCCTATGACATAATTCCGAGTTGAGCCACATTTCTCTCTCTCTTTCACACATACACACACCCTCAACTAGCAGCAGCAGCAGCAGCAACAAATCATGCCATAAAACTCTCTCTCACACACACACACGCACACACATATACATTCATGCACACAAACATATTCACACAAAACAACAACCACATAACTCAACCTAATCACTTCTTACCATTGCCACCATAATAGTGTAATATAAGCCATTGTCATCTTTTATCCGGACCACTGTGACAACCTCCTTCTCGGCTCTGTGTTTCTGCTCTGCTCCCCGCCCCCTTTCTCCCCATCAGGCCTCCATTCAGCGGCTAACATGCTGCTAATAAAAGAAAATTCGAATCACATCCCCCCACTGCTCAGACCCCCCCGCCTGTCCCTCTTCACATGTGGATTAAGTCTTCACCACGTCCAACCCTAACTGAACCCTACCAGGGCCCTAACTGATCTGGCTCCTGCCACTTTTCCGACATTGCCTTGAATTACTCACTCCACTCCAGCCATCTTGCCTCCCGGACATTTCTGGAACCCGCCAACCCCACTGCTGCCTCAGCACCTCTGTGCTGCTATGCCTCAGCCCGGAACACACTGCAGCAAATGTCCACATGGTTTGTTTCCTCACTTCACTCAAGTCTGTGTTCAAATGCCACCTCCTCTGAGAAGCCTCCCATAAGTACTCTAATGAAACACTACCCTCAGTCTTCTTCATCCCCACACTTTGATTTTTCTTCCATAACATCACCAGCTGTCATCATTATATAATCTAGGTCGGGCGTGGTGCTTCACACCTGTAATTCCAGCACTTTGAACGGTCAAGGTGGGCAGATCACTTGAGGTCAGCAATTCGAGACCAGCCTGGCCAACATGGTAAAATCCTGTCTCTACTGAAAAATACAAAAATTAGCCAGGCATTGTGGCTACATGCCTGCAGTCCCAGCTACTCTGGAGGCTGAGGCAGGAGAATCACTTGAACTCGGAAAGAGGAGGCTGCAGTGAGCTGAGGTCGCACCACTGCACTCCCGCCTGAGTGACAGAGTGAGACGCCATCTCAAAAAACCAAAGAGATTATATAATCTAAATATTTGTTTATTCATCATCTCCCTACATTATGCATAATAACGTGCTAGCAGGAGCGCTGGGGTGAGAAAAGAAATCTGGGTAAAGGGTAAACCATTTCAGTTAGACAGGAGGAATAAATTCTGGAGATCTATTGCACAGCAAGGTGCCTCTAGTTAATAGCAATGTGTTGTATATTCCAAAATTGCTAAAAGAGTGAATTTCAAATGTTTTCACCACAAAGAAATGGTAAGTATGTGAGGTAACAGATAATGTTAATCAGCCACATTTCCTCATTTGCAATATACACACATATCAAAGCATCACACTGCACTCCATCAATATATGCAATTATTATTTATTGATAAAAATATAATTAAAGGCTGGGCACATTGGCCCACACCTGTAGTCCCATCATTTTGGAAGGCCAAGGCAGGAGGATCACTTAAGCGCAGGAGTTCAAGACCAGCCTGGGCAATATAGTGAGACTCCATCGATATTTTTTAAAAAAAGAGAGAGAGAGGAGAAAAATATTTTTTTTTTTTTTTGAGACAGGGTCTTGCTCTGTTGCCCAGGCTGGAGTGCAGTGGTGCCATCTCAACTAGCTGCAAACTCCGCCTCCCAGGTTCACGCCATTCTCCTGCCTCAGCCTCCCGAGTAGCTGGGACTACAGGCACCCACCACCACGCCCAGATAATTTTTTGTATTTTTAGTAGAGGTGGGGTTTCACTGTGTTAGCCAAGATGGTTTCGATTTCCTGACCTCGTGATCCACCCGCCTCAGCCTCCCAAAGTGCTGGGATTACAGGCTTGAGCCAACGCGCCCAGCCAGAAAAAGAAACAATTTTTAAAAAGATGATTCAGGTAGAAAAATGGAATGACTGTAAAAGTGAGCTGACATGCCTGGTTTGGCTAAACCTCTGTGGTGGTGGAAACTGAGAAGCCAATTTCAGAAAAATCGTTCAGCTGGTATTAAAATGCACTTCTGTGGGAAACCTCAGAATCTGGGTGTACTTTTGTATTAGTCTGTTCTCACACTGCTAATAAAGACATACCTGAGACTGGGCAAATTATAAAGGAAGGAAATTTAATTGACTCACCGCTCAGCATGGCAGAGGAGGCCTCTGGAAACTTACAATCATGGTGGAAGGGGAAGCAAACACGTCCTTCTTCACATGGTGGCAGCAAGGAGAAGTGCCCAGCAAAAAGTGGGGAAAGCCCTGTATAAAACCATCAGATCTCATGAGAACTCCTTCACTGTCATGAAAACAGCATGAAGGTAACCATCCCCTTGGTTCAATTACTTCCCACTAGTCAGTCCCATGACACACGGGATTATGGGAATTACAATTCAGAATGAGATTTGGGTGGGGACACAGCCAAACCATGTGAACTTTCCACTCAAGAAGGCTCAAAACATCTCTCATCCATCATCCCAATGCTCACCCTCCCTCCCCATCACTTTGGGTCACCCAGTCCTTTGGGTGCATTGCATCAACATTTCACAGTATCTGTGCAATAGAGATACTATCCGCAAGTACCAAAATGTGAGTTTCAACTTGGCAAATATATCAAGAACATTAAAAATGTCCAACTCTTCAATGCAGAAATCCTCCTTTTAGAAAATATCACATGGAAATATTCTGAAACACAGTGTTTCATGTACAATGTTATTTACAACACAGGCAACGGGAAACAGCCCAACTATCTCCTAGTATGGCACTGGTTAAACAAATGAGGCTACGTTACTATGATGGACTTGTGCAGTCATTAAAGTTATGTTTATGAGCATTTTTAATGTCATAAGAAAATACTTATTCAATAATGACAAGCAAAATAATGAAAATGCAAAATTGTATTATTTCAGTCTTAACTATGCAGATAAAATAAATTTTAAAACACTGGAGGAAATATACTAGAGTGGCTAACTCTCGGTTTAAAAATTATTTTTTCTGCTTTGTAATATTTTTCATGTTTTCCGAAGTGGCCTGATGGGGATTGTCTCCACCTCATTCTATTCCCAGGAAATAATGTTGTGCCCCCTGCTGTTCTGACATAAGAGAGTCAGGTTGGGAAAGATGAAGAAAAGCCATACTTATTTAAAGTTATGATAAACTGAAATTATGCTAAAAGATGGCCAAAGAGAAAGCTTTGTCTGAAAGTTGTTTCTCCAAGCTTAACTGAAAAAGTACGCTCCTGCATCCTTTCCTTCCTAGCACAACACCTGAAGGATCTGGTTCCTACTACCTCAAAGCTGAACCAGGTGAGGGACTTAAAAACTGACGTTCTGGCCAAAGGTTGAGAGGAAGAAGAAGTGGGGTACTAGAAAGAGCAGAGAATTAGGAGCAGGGAACCATCAGGGAAGAGAAAAACTGGAAAGAAAACCACAGGGAAAAAAAAATCAGAAACCCACCCCTCTACAAGGGTCAAATAGATAACCAAGCTGTCTGTAAGAAGCAAAAGGGAGGCCAGGAGCAGTGTCTCACACTTGTAATCCCAGCACTTTCAGAGGCCAAGGCCAGTGGATCACCTGAAGTCAGGAGTTCGAGACCAGCCTGGCCAACATGGTGAAACCCTGTCTCTACAAAAAAAGCAAACAAAAATAATAATAGTAATAGCCTGGCATGATGGCGGGTGCCTGTAATCCCAGGTACTTGGGAGGCTGACGCGGAAGAATCACTTAAACCAGGGAGGCTGAGGTTGCTGTGAGCCAAGATGGCGCCATTGCACTCCAGCCTGGGCGACAGAGCGAGACTCCGTCTCAAAAAAAAAACAATAAAAGAAGCAAAAGGGAATGCTGGGGGCTGTGGCAAACTGGAAGGGTTCTACTCTATTGAATGGGGAACAGTTAAGTCATTTCCAGGTAAATGTTACCACATGCAAACCCCGTTTTTTCAGGCTTTTCCAATTTTTCAATCCGGAAATCCATATTTTTATGCAAAAAAACCTCACCTTTTAAAGTGTTGGTAAATAAACATTTATACTCCATTTAAAAAGATACCAGTATCATGAAAACAGTAGGAGTCGAGGCCAAGCATAGTGGCTCACGTCTTTAATCGCAGCACTTTGGAGATTGAGACTGGTGAATCACTTGAGCCCAGGAGTTTGAGATCAGCCTGGACAGCATGGTAAAACCCTGTCTCTGCCAAAACAAACAAAAATAGCTGGGATCAGTAGCGTGCACCTTTAGTTCCAGCAACTAGGGAGGCTGAGGTGGAAAAATTGCTTGAGCCCAGGAGGCGGAGGTTGCAATGAGCTGAGACTGTACCACTGCACTCCATCCTAGGTGACAAAGCCAGACCCTGTCTCGAAAAATATATATATATATATGGAGTTGATTATTTTTGGTTGATAGGCACATAGGCATTGTTACTTTTTCTCTATTTTTTAAGTAAGAGAAAATAAACAAGGGCAAAATTAAAACCCCCACTGCATAGACCAAATAAAATATTGACAAGTCATATTCAGTTTTCAACCATACCATAGTGCAAGGATTGTCTTTGACCCATCTGAGACAGACTTAGCATGAATCAATGGGTAATTAAAAGGAAACACAGAGAATTTTTCTTATTTTTACTATCATCCATGATTTTTTTAAGAAGGGGCATCACTGCCCTATCCTTCCAAATTTTAAGGGGTTACAAGAAAATGGGCATCTTTTATCATCAAGCAATCAAGGGCTGAAAAAAGCTGGGATGGAATGAGGCTTGGCAAAGCTTTCCTCTCCCAGCTTGGAGAATGGACACATCTTCCATCTTGCCCAGCCTCAGCTCTTTGAGTGAGTGTAGCTGTTGTGTTTAAATGACATATCCAGATTAATTTGTTTGACAAATGAAAAGAGGTGTGAGACATGTTGGGTCATGGAGACGGTTATGTCGTCTCTGTCTTTATAAATCATCCCTGCTTCTCCTGAGACAATGCCAGGTTAACTCCTGGATGCCTCTGATTCAGATGGTAAAGATGGGAACAAATCACCCTTTTTCTAAAGAGTTCAGTTAGACAGATCGTGGCAATGTCTACAGGGCCAGAAATGATCAGAGTCTTACAAAAGTAACACAAGAGCATCACAATCGATTTGTATAGCTGCCTCATGTTAGGGGTTGCCATCTGGTAACCAAGGGAAAATAAGAACTGAGACATCTTACAATTCAGAACTGGCTAGTGAGACCCAGGTGTCCTTGGTTGTTCTCCCCATTGACTCATGGTCCTGGGGTTCCCTGAGCCCAGCACATTGGTTAAGAGATTCTGCTGATGACTGTAGAGTTACTGATAACCAGCAATAACTTTTACCTATGCAAAGCCTGCTCTGTGCCTAATAATTGACCTGCATTTCCATTTACTATTTCTAAATCTTGAAATAGATACTGGCAGTCTCGTTTTACAGATAAGGAATTTTTAGACTGAATGGATGAAGTGACTTTTCCAAAGCCACCAGCTGGGGTTTAAGTGGGAATTCTGATACTGTTCCAGCCCACCTTTCAGAGATTGTCATGACGAGACCATCACTGTAGAGATGTTTTCCACATACATGTTTCCCAGAGGATCAAGACCTTCATCAGTTTGACTCTCTTTTTTTTTTTTTTTTTGAGATGGAGTTTCACTCTTGTTGCCCAACCTGGAGTGCAGTGGCGTGATCTTGGCTCCCGCAACCTCCGCCTCCTGGGTTCAAGTAATTCTCCTGCCTCAGTCTCCTGAGTAGCTGGGATTACAGGCATGCGCCACCATGCCCGGCTAATTTTGTATTTTTAGTAGAGGTTTTTAGGTTTCTCCATGTTGGTCAGGCTGGTCTCCAACTCCCAACCTCAGGTGATCCACCCGCCTTGGCCTCCGAAAAGTGCTGGGATTACAGGTGTGAGCCACCACTCCTGGCCCACTTTGACTCTTAAAAGAAAAAGTAATTTTAAAGTACAGCTTCAAAAGAAACTGTAGAGTATAGTAAAAAGAGGGAAGTTCAGACAGATCAGGAATTGCACATGGACTCAGTCCACTTCCCCGCCATGAGAACCCAGACAAATCCCTAAAACTCTCTGAGCTTTGGGTTTCTTGTCTGTGAGAGAGACATGGTCATTTGACACACATTAAACATTGTGTAGGGATAATTTCTTTTCCTAATGGGAGACTGGCAGAGCTGTTTCCCACAGAAACCACAGCATGAGAGCCCAAGTTTACTTCCTGAAATTACAGTTTGACCATTGCCAAAAGGCTGCTTCCCTGCTTTTCCCTCCCCTGTTCTTTCTTTTTTTTTTTTTTTTGGGATGGAGTTTCGCTCTTGTTGCCCAGGCTGGAGTGCAATAGAGTGATTTTGGCTCACTGCAAATTCCGCCTGCCAGGTTCAAGCGATTCTCCCACCTCAGCCTCCTGAGTAGCTGGGATTACAGGCACCCGCCACCACACCCGGCTAATTTTTGCACTTTTAGTAGAGACAGGGTTTGACCATGTTGGCCAGGCTGGTGTCGAACTCCTGACCTCAGGGGATCCACCCACCTCGGCCTCCCAAAGTGTTGGAATTACAGATGTGAGCCACCACGCCCAGCCTGTTTTTTTAATTGATAGATAACATTGTATGTTTTATTACGTATAACATGATGTCTTAAAGTATATATAGATTTTGCCATTGAAAGTAATGGCAAAAAACACAATTACTTTTGCACCAACCCAATAGTTAGCGAATGCATTTCTTCATGTGGTTATTATGTTTGTGTGGAGAGCACATAATACCCACTCTACGTTTTTCAAGAATACAGCATAACATCATTAACTACAGTCACCTTACTGCACAATAGATCTCTTGAAATTTATTCCTCCTAACTGTAATTATGTATCCTTTGACCAACGTCCCCCATTCTCCCCACCCCTCTACCACTATACTCTATATTTCTGTGAGATCAACTTTTTTAGATTTCACATATAGGTGAGATCATGCAGTATTTGTCTTTCGATGCCTGGTTTATTTCACTTCATATAATGTCCTCCAGGTACATCCAGTCTGTCACAAATGGTAGAATTTTATTCCTTTTTGTGGCTGAACAGTTTTTCTGCTGGGTATATATACTGCATTTTCTTTCTGCATTCATCCTTTGATGGACACTTCCATATCTTGGCTATTGTGAGGTTAGGTTAGTTCCATATCTTGGCTATTGTGAATAGTACTCTAATAAACATAGGTGTGCAGATGTCTCTTTGACATGGTGATTTTATTTCCTTTGGATATGTATGCAGTAGTAGGATTGTTGGCTCACATGGTAGTTCTATTTTTAACTTTTTGAGGAACCTCTATACTGTTTTCCATAATGGCTGTGCTAATTTACAGTCCCACCAATAGTGTGCAAGGATTCCCTTTTCTCCATATCCTCACCAACACTTGTTATTTTTTGTCTGCAGAAGTGTTCCAGAGGACTCATGACATATTTAAAATCACCTTTATTTAGGTATATTGTCATACACTAAGATGCACACATTTTCAGTATACAGTTTAATAATTTGGACAAAGATATACACTTATATCATGTAGTGGCAAAGACAAAATTAAAAATAAGAGGCCTAACTTCCCCTGTTCGAAATAAGGAAAGAGACTTCTCCGTCCCTTTTCTTAGAGCATTTACTTTAGAAAACCTCTAATTGTAGGCTCTTTCTCTGTCTCTTTAAAATGTATGTAAATCTTTTTAAAAGTGAACTAAGCCTCTTGCCAGCTTTAGGAGCCAGAAACAGCTTTCTCAGGGACCTGGGTACCATCTCTTAGAAATGTAATCATCAAGAAAGATGGCGCCTCTGTCTCCCAATTCCTGTGGGAGAATAGGAGTCTAATCCAAGCTGGAGTGGGCACCTCACTGCAAGTTACAAAACTGCCTCCTGTCATAAAGATGTGAGAAGTCTATTTTTCCTTAGGATAAAGCCAATTAGCAAGCACAGATGGCCATCCCAATTACTAAGTGAATCTAGGGTGAACTATGTATGACAAATGTTGCTGTCAAATTCTCTGACTTGAGGACTATTTATTGTTTATCTTGAGAATCTGCAGGTAGTGTGTTGTATCTGCTTGACTGTATAAAAGGGTGAGATTTCTTTCTATCTTTGCAATTGTGTGGCAGATTGCCTGTGATGTACATCACATTCTGGATTAATGCTTATTCAGTAATGAAATTGTCTGCCTTCTCTTCTACCTTTCTGAGTTGAGAGGGGATTTTATTTTGAATTATATGGTATTTCTCCAACAGTCACCACCACCCTGATCGACATACTGAAAATGGGTCAGGCGTCAAGACTCACACCTTTAATCCCAGCACTTTGGAATGCAGAGGCGGGCGGATCACTTGAGGTCAGGCATTCAAGACCAGCCTGGCCAACATGGTGAAACCCCATCTCTACTACAAATACAAAAATTAGCCAGTCACGGTGGTGTGCACCTGTAATCCCAGCTACTCAGGAGGCTGAGGCAGGAGAATCACTTGAACCCTGGAGGTGTGGGCTGCAGTGAAACAAGATCGCACCACTGCACTCCAGCCTCGGTGAGAGAGCGAGACTCCGTCTCAAAAAAAAAACAAAAAAAAAAAAAAAAGGAAAGAAAAGAAAAGAAAAAAGACACTGAAAATTTCCATCACCCCAGAACTTACCATGTGCCCCTTTGAAATAAATCCTCAACTCTCCACCCTAGGCAAGTATTGATGGTATTTCTGTTGCCGTAGATAATTTTTGCTGATTCAAGAACTTCTTAAAGTGAAATCATACAGTATTTACTCTTCAATGTAAGGCTTCTTTAACCCAGGCTGTTTTTGAGATCCAAACATGGTTCTTGCATGTAACAGTAGGATATTCATTTTAACTCTACAGTACTATTCCAAAATTGTTTTTCACTCACTTGTTGATAGACATTTGGATTTTTTTCCAGTTTTTGACTATTAGAAATAAAGCTTCAGTGAACATTCAGGTACAAGTCTGTTTGTGAATGTACATTTTTATTTCACCTTGGATAAATAGCCAAGAGCAGAATTGCTGAGTCTTCTGAGTGTGTATTTAACGTTGTAACTGACATACTATTTTCCAAAGTGGTTGTACCATTTTACACTCCCATTAGAAAGTTCCTGTTGTTTGATATCCTCAACAGCACTTGACATAGTCATTCTTTTTAATTTTGTACATCTTAAGTCATAAGACATAAGTCTTATGTTGTAAGTCTTAAGTCATAAGACATAAGTCATAAGTCTTAAGTCATAAGTCTTAATGATAAGATTTTTCTCCTATGTTTTCTTCTTCTAGATTTAAGCATTTATATTTAGGTCTGCGATACATTGTAAATGAAATTTTGTGTATAGTGTAAAGCAGAGACTGAGGCTCACATTTTCCTCTCTAAATATCTTCTTTTTCTGTCACCATTTGTTGAAAAAAACACCCCATTTCTCCAAGTGAGTTATGTTAGTATCTTTGTCTAAAATGAGTTGATCATATGTGTGGGTTATTTCTAGACTCTGTCTTTACACCAATACTACACTGTCTTGATACTGTAGCTTTGAAATTGAGTAGTGCAGTTTCTCTAATTTCTCTCTTCTTTTTCAAATGGTTTTGGTTATTCTAGATCTTTTGTACTCTACAAAGCCTGCTTGGGTTTTGATTGGGATTATGATGACTATAGGTAAATTTGGAGAGAACAATACAATAACAATGTTATTAGTTATCTACTGCTACATTAAAAAAAAATCTCCAAACTCATAATAACAGCATTTAGTGTCAGAACATTATCTATGGGTCAGTAACATGGGCATAATTTAGCTAGGTCTTCCAGCTCAGGGTCTCACTCAAAGATGCAAACAGGGCCAAGACTGTGGTCATCTGAGGATTTGACTGGATCCATTTCCAAGCTCACTCAGTGGTTATTGGCAGGATTTAGTTCCTCACAGATTGTTGAACTGACAGTCTCTCCCTTATTGGTTATTAGCTGGAGGCTACCCTCAAATCCTTGCTATATGGATCTTTCCATACGGAAGCTTACAACATGGCAGCTGGGCTAGTCAAAGTAAGCAAGAGGGAGTTAGAAGAAGATAGAAGTCAGTCTTCTAGAAGCTAATCTCAGAAGAATCATTCTGTCATCTTTGCCATATTCTGTTCATTAGAGGCAACTCACTAGACTCAACTCATACTAAAGGGAGAGGATTACACAAGGCTTGAATACCAGGAGATGCTGATCATCAGGAGCCATATGAGAGGTCTACCTACCACAATCATATTAAATATGCCAATCCATGAACATGGTATCTCTCTCAATCTCCCCTCTTTCTCCTTTTCAATTTCTCTTATCAATGTTTATTGGTTTTAATATTAAACTTTTGCATATCTTTCATTAAATTTATTGCTAAATATTTTATTTTTGATCTTCTAAATGATATTTTAAATTTTATTTTTTAGTTCCTTATGATCAACAAATTTAAATACAAGTGATTTTTATATTGACCTTGAATTTTTTGACTTTGCTAATTTCATGTATTAATTCTAGAATTTTATGTAGAATTTTCTATGTAGACAATCATGTCATCTGAAAATAGAGAAAAATTTTACTATGCCTTTCAAATTTCCATACCTTTGTTCTTACTTTTCATGCCTTGCTGCGCTAACTAGTTCCCCCATCTAGCAAAAAATTTAATAGTGGTAAGATATTCTTGCCTTTTTCCTAATATTGTGGGGGGTGGGGGCAAAAGCATTCACTAAACAGTATGTTAACTGTATGTCTTTTATAGGTGCTCCTTATCAAATAGAAGATGTTCCCTTCTGTCTCAATTTCCTCAGAGTTTGGGTTCTTTTACTCTAAAGAATGTTGATTTTTATTCTCTAAGGAAGATCAGTTATGGAGTAATCACCTTTAACATGTGTAGCCTTGGCATTATGCTTTGTTAAAGTAGGTTCTATGGAATCCCCAAGGTTTTTCCTAAGCCCCTCAAACTCCAAATGTTGATGTCTCTGCAGATTTTGGCAGGGCTTGATTTTAAGCTTTGTTAGAGAAGATCTAGAGAAGACCTTACTCTATGATATGTTCCCACATGGTAGGAGTATTTTTTCTGGTTTCTCATCTGGACGACCAACATGTTAACAAGATTTCTCAACCGTGGGTAGGCCACAACTCTCACATCTCCTAGTACTCATTAACCTGCAGTATTCTCTTCTCTCAGCCCATGGCAGTGACTCACTGGTAAGTCTTGCATAATTTTGCTTTGCGCATGTGCATCCCTCAGCCAAGGAATCCCTGAGAATCCCTACAGAGACTTCCTGAGATCTCTGTTCAGCTCCCTCCTTTCCAGTGCCCTGCCTTATAGCTTCCAGCCACTTCAGCAGTCCTGATCTCTGATCTCTGTCTCATCAGATCAGTAGCACTGCTACTTCCAACCCAGGCTCCAACTCTCTGCACCATGACCCGAAGATGGTCGCAGCCAATACCACACTGATGTGTCTTACGTCATGATGAGTTTCCTACACTCAAGGATCACAATCTTGGGCTGTTTACTATCCAGTGACTAGCAGCATAAATCATACATTTTTGTTTAGTTTTATACTTTTTTAAAGCAAGGAGGCTAACCCAAAGCCAGCTGCTTTGTCAAGGCTGGAAGTGGTGTGATTTCTGGCATTTTGATTTGGGAGAAGGACGATCCTCTTCATAAAGAACCCACTTCCTCTCATTCCAAATAACTTTGTGCAGTAGCATTGTGGGTCAAAAGCCCCCACTAAATGCTTCTTCTGGTATCTGATTATATCAGGACATGTCCAAAGGGTCTGTGGGGCAGGCCACTTTAGGGCCTATACTCATCCTAACAGAAGAGAGCTCCTAAGAGAAGTGGTCCAGGGTTGCTGAAGAGGAATGAGTCTCCATAACTCAAATCCCCTTCCATTCCAGCAAGGTGGACAGAGCTTAAAATCCTAGAAAGATGGAAAGAGTGCACAATAACCAAAAATTCCATTTGCTGGCACCTTTGAAGAAAGTCGATATCAATTGTAATGATAACATTGGTTGAACACTTCCTGTATTCCAGCCATGGCTAACGAGAACTCTCCATAAACCAATTTATGTAATTTATATAAAAACTTAATGATAAAGGTTGTGTTACTGTCCTGATTTTGCAGATGAGCTTAACCAGCGTGCTAAGAAAATAAGTACTTTCCCCATGGTCAACGAACTTAACTAGTAAAAATGGAACCTGTGTGCCTTTGGTGATCGTTCTACACTCCCATTCAGTATGATGTATAGCAAGCAATCTCAAATGTGTGATCTCCTTTAATTTTCTTAACTACTCAGTAAGGCCAGTCATTTACATAGGAGAAAGCTGAGGCTCATAAATGGACAATTAATTTACCCAAAGTCCTTTACCTGATGAGTAGGAGCTCTGAGCTTTGAAATTGATTTTATCTGATTCCAATCCAATGCTCTTTCTCTGGCTTCCCATGGCAAAAGCCCAGGAGCCCCCAGGGAATTCAGTAAGAAGAGAAAAAGCGTTTCACAGCTGCTTTGTCCTGCAACAGCTGGCATCGATGGTCTCAACCAGGGACATATCTCAGCAGCAGGAAAGGGAAAGAAGTGGATGAGAAGTACTTGGGCTTGGGCAAGGGTGTAGATGAATGGGGGTTCTACAACTGTAGAACCGACAGAGAAATATTGTTTGCGCCTGGTGTTGAGACCTATTCTTACCACTATACTGAATTGGCCTGAGGGGGAAAAAATGTTATCCGTTTTATTTCACAAACTGCTTTGGAAAGTAGACAAGTTTAGTGTTGGCAATTTTGGTCTCTCCACAGCATGAGCTGTTTCCAGTTGTAGTAAGATAAATGATAGAGGTGCTGGCCCCACAGGAAAAGAGGAAGGCTAGCATTCCGGTAGGGGAAGTTTGCTTACACCCCTACTCAAACACTGTCTGAGTATGCCTCAGAGAAAGAGATGCGATAGGAATCATTTTGAACCTAAAATGACTCCCCAAAAGAAGAGTCCCCTGATAAGTAAGCAAGCCTCATGTAAAACAACAGCTCAGTTACCTGCCTTTCTATTCCACTGCAACTCTACCACTTACTAGCTGTGGGTCCTTAGGCAGGTTATGTCACTTTTCCAAGCCTCAATTTTGTCATTTATAAACATGGAAATAATAATGGTGCTAATAAGACAGCATCTGTCAAATCAACCAGTGGCTTTAATGCTCAGGGGAGGTCTTTTGAAGCAATTAACACTTGAACAAGACCTGAAGGATAAGATCAAGACAGACATACAAAAATCATGTAAAGGAATATCCCAGGAAGGGTCAGGAAGCATCAGGGGAACAGCAAGTGCAGAGGTCCTAGAGCAGGAAGGGATATATGTGTTCGAGAAAGAGAAGGACAGTGTTGCTGAAACACAGAAAGCAGGAAAAAGGGGAGAGAAAATCAGCTTAAAGCGGGGTCAGATCATGTAGGAATTTTAGGACATGGTAAGAACTTTCTGTTTTATTCCAAGTGTGAAGGATAGTTTTTAGAGGATTTTAAAGTGAGAGAATAACATAATTTGGCTCATCCCAGAGTAGCCATGGACGAATTGGATCTACAGTGCTAAAGTAACGAGTGCGGCAGCTGGAGATGGAAATGCACAAAGTAAGCCGTAGCTGTCGTGCCTCTCATGGTTGTACCTATCTGGCCTTGTCCTGAGCAAAAGACATTGCTAAAATGGCTCACTTCCCTGAAGTCAAAGGAAAGTTCCAACCAGGCCACCAACACCAACCCCCCCCCCCCCCCCCCCCCCCCCCCCCCCCAGGCCTGGGACAGCTGACTCAGGAGCAGAGCGATTTGGTCCCGCTGAGCTTATTAAAGCTCCCCAGCTTGCCGATGTGGCTATGAACGTTAGTGATGAGAAAGCATCCTTACCTGGCTTTAGGGCATTACCTGCTGCTGGGGCTGCGCCTGGATTCCTGACCTCAAGAGGAGGAGGAGATGATGTTTCTCTGCCTGTGCTCGCTTGGCTGTTTTTACTGCTGAGACAGGCCATTCAGGTAGCTACAAATGAGGGCAGGGACCATAGATGCAATCTGCCCACTCCCTGAGTCATAGAATCCTCCAGGGTCTGTGCTAGGAGGGACCTTCCTCTCATCTAATTATAATGCCAGAAATAGGCTACTGTTTGTTAAGCACCTACTATGGTCTAGGCATAAGGCAGTTACATTGCCTCTTTCAAGTATTTAACCACTCTTCCAGAGAAGGATTTTTTCTCTCTATTTTACAGAGACTCAGAGAGGCTAAGTAAGTTGCCTAAGGTCACACAGCTATTCAGTAGCAAAGCTAGGATTTTAACCTAGTATTTTTAACACCCAGCTAAGACTATATGCTTCTACATCCCTTTTCCCCCATCCAAGAGATGAAGACAGTAAAGGTAAGAATGCAGAAGCAATTGCTCTAAACGAGATGCCTCTATGTGTTTTTAAAAAAAGCTTTTGTCACAGAAGGTAGGTTCTGGCATCACAGTCTCTGTCTATGTGATCCTCAGAGAGCAGGACAAGTTGACCTCGATGCTCGCTTCTGGCTTTTAAGTTGACAGATTCTGCTTCTGTGATCATTTCTGAAAAGATCCACAAAGCAGGTTGTTTAAATAAGATGGAAAACTGAACCAAATCAACAAATATTTATTGACCCCTTGATATGCCGGGATTTATCATTTAGTAAAGATTCATATACTATACTCTACTTCTGGAGTCTGCTTCTGGTTAAGCTGGAGTAACAGATCAGATTTGCCCTTGCACCTGAAATAACTATGAAGACACAAGAAGGAATGGTTTTTTGTTGTTGTTGTTGTTTTGTTTTGTTTTTGTTTTTGAGATGGAGTCTTGCTCTGTTGCCCAGGCTAAAGCGCAATGGCACAATCTCGGCTCACTGCAACCTCCACCTCCCAGGTTCAAATAATTCTCCTGCCTCAGCCTCCGGAGTAGCTGAGATTACAGGCACTCGCCACCACACCTGGCTAGTTTTTGTTGTATTTTTAGTACAGACAGGGTTTCACTATATTGTCCAGGGTGGTCTTGAGCTCTTGACCTCATGATCTGCCCACCTCGGCCTCCCAAAGTATTGGGATTACAGGCGTGAGCCACCGCACCTGGCCAAAGCAATGGTTTTAAAGCCAATAGACTGCAGACAATGGAGGACAGTGACCCCTATGAGGTGAGAAACAAATGAGTTAAATCCTATGATTCTTACTGCCTTGACAGAATTTCCAGGAGCAGCCCAAGGAGAGGGAAGCCAGGAAGAGCTTCCTCAACTCCATGGACTCTTGGAGTTAAGGAGATGGAGCTATAAGGCCAGGAAATCCAAAGTAAATAGAGTTTGCAGGATATAGAGGAGAGAGACCTGCAGAGGCTCCCCTGGTGTATTGAACAGAACACTGAGCAGCACCTGGATGTAAGGAAACTACCCAAGCCCATGGAAAGAACATGCAAAGGGATTAGAAGAAACACTGCCTGAGGCTCACATAGAGTCAGAAACAGTGCCTGTTCCTACTAGTCAGACTGGGAAACCTCATCATTCACTGGGCAATGGCTAGAGTTCTTTAGAAAGGTCTTGCCTCAGCATTGGTAATGTTGTAAATCTTAGAATAGTGGCCAGGCGTGGTGGCTCACGCCTGTAATCCCAGCACTTTGGGAGGCCGAGACGGGCGGATCACTAGGCCAGGAGATCGAGACCATCCTGGCTAACATGGTGAAACCCCTTCTCTACTAAAAAATACAAAAAACTAGGCAGGCGAGGTGGTGGGCGCCTGTAGTCCCAGCTACTCGGGAGGCTGAGGCAGGAGAATGGCGGGAACCCAGGAGGCGGAGCTTGCAGTGAGCCGAGATCATGCCACTGCACTCCAGCCTGGGCGAGAGCGAGACTCTGTCTCAAAAAAAAAAAAAAAAAAAAAAAAAATCTTAGAATAGTAAGGGGCAAAGGTAAGTCCCCTAGACGAAACCTAAATATTTCCCTTTTTTCTTGCAACATAAATTGCCACAACAATTGAGGGGAAAAAGTTGGGGCAGATTGTAGCCTTATTGTATGTAAGTTTCTAGTGGAGAATTTCCATCTTGAACGAGGCTTAGCCTAGAACAAAGACTGGTTTTTTGAGAAGCAAATAAACAGTTTTGGAAGGAGAATCACAAGCCCAGTCATTAAGTCATACCTGGAACAACTTTAACCAGGATTTTACAAAAATCTACATCTATAGAGCAAGTGATAAGCTCGAGGTAAGTTTTTTAAGTGTAAGTCACTTATTTTCCATCATGCACCTTTTTAAAAGAGAGTTGCATAGGGATGAAAGTTTTCCAGTGATGTTTTTAACATACAGCCCTCCAAACAGAGTACAATGTTAAATACTAATTAATCAGTAGCAGAAAGATATTTTAAGTTTGATTTAACAAATATTCACTTCTGTAAGTAGGGTGGATATTGCATGTATTTATATAAAAAAAATCCACTGAACACCAAATAATTGCCAATATGCTAGAGGAATGAGAGATAAAACAAACAGATGGTTCTTATTCTCAAAACTAATGAGACAGACTCATCTGAATAATATTAAACTTTGGGAGTATCATAGGTATGAAATATTAAAACTTGGCCTGGGATCCCTTCACTAGAATCCATAGAGTCACAATGTATATGTTGCTGTGCCTGTGGTCTGACTCATGGCAGGCATTACTAATTGATAGGGACACTCAACAGATAAGCCTGACTGACAATTGATTAAGGAGAAACCATTTCACTCTGGCTATTAGATTATCTCCTTCTGATAGTTTTCCTCAACCTAAACTCAAGTCTTTGAACAGTTCTCATGTCCAAAGTATCTTAGTAGATTTCATGCCCTTTAGTTCTTTGAGAGACAAAATACCTGCCTCCTGGTTTGCTTTTGGCAACATTTGTCCACTGCATGCCCTTCTGCCCTTCTCCATCCTCCAATATCATCCAGTAACGTTGCCGTCATCATCAACATCATCATCAGTATCATTTTCTGAACGCTAACTGTGAACCAGACTAAATACTAAAATTGAGACTTGGCCAGGTGTGGTGGCTCACACCTGTAATCCCAGCACTTTGAGAAGCCGAGGTGGGCGGATTGCCTGAGGACAGGAGTTCAAGACCAGCCTGGCCAACATGATGCAACCCTGTCTCTACTAAAAATTAAAAAAAAAAAAAAAAATTAGCCAGGCATGGTAGTGGGTGCCTGTAATCCCAGCTACTCGGGAGGCTGAGGCAGGAGAATCGCTTGAACCCGGGATTCGGAGTGAGCTGAGATCACACCAATGCACTCCAGCCTGGGCGACAGAGCAAGACTCTGTCTCAATAAATAAATAATAAAAATAAAATTGAGACTAGAGTCTAAGGAGGTATTAAATATTTGCCAATTTGTTGCAAATTTTTAGGACTTTCTGAATGAGTAGTACTTTATCTCCATTTTACAGATACAGAAACTGAGATTTAAAGAGGCAAAGTAACTTGCCTATGTTTGCCTCTTGAAAACCAAAATTCAAACCTATAGGCTATGACACCATAGAAAACCTCATGTGTAATGTGCAGAGATTATTTTCTCTGTCAATCCCGGTGTCCCAAACTCTCTAAATAAAAACACTGCACAGGAATTATTTATTTGCTATTATTGTGACTGGAGTCCTTTGACCATAAACTTAGAAGTTATTTGAGAAGATTGGAAAGTCTCTCTTTGTTCCAATTCGGAAGCATTCAGCCAGTATTAAAAATATTACTGCAGCTCTGTGTGAATTGCGTTTTTTTTTTTTTTTTTTCCATGATAAATTTTGTGTCATGAGGATTTCCTAAGTGGCTTTCCAATAAGCATTTCTGTTCGGGTTTCTTTTGTGGTGTGCAGATGGTAATAAAATAAAGCTGCCATTCCCGTCCTTGCTTTTAACTTTCGTCACTACACATCATAAATAGTGTAGGAGTTCTCACCAGGGACTCCTGAGGTATATATAAATTGCTGTTATTTCTGTGGTTTACCACTTGGACCTGGAGTGATTTATCTTTGCACAACTAGGGGCTGCTGTAGAATTTATCATCCGAGTGGAGGCAGAAAGCCAATGGGCCCATGTTCATTGAGCAGCTAAATGTGAATCGCATGGTAGGGACAGAGGTCAGGTTAGGTCTGATTAACTCATAAATGAATGTGCCCACTGGATGCATTGTGGGAAATAACAGCTGCTAATTAAGTATTACAAAATGCAAGCTTCATGAAGGTGGGGGCCTCGTCTGACTTCTTCACCATTCAAACCCTATCACCTGGCTCCATGCCTGGCACACCATAGATGCTCTATTAATATTTTTGGCAACATTTTATTATAAAAGATTTGAAACAGCAAAGTTGAAAGAATTTTTCAGGGAAAGTTCATATACTCACCACCTACATTCTACCATTTAAATGTTATTGTATTTGCTTTATTATATATATAATATATATAATAAAATTATATATAGATATACCCATCTATTAATCCACTTCATTTTCCAAAGCATTTTAAAGTAAACTGCAGGAAAAAATAGCAAGGTAGGGGGCGGAGCAAGATGGCCGAATAGGAAC
>NC_045450.1:9403204-9463914 GCF_002776525.5 Piliocolobus tephrosceles | reverse complement strand
TTGAATGAAAAAAAAAAAAAAAAAAAAAAAAATAAAGTAAACTGCAAACATCAATACACTTTCCCCTAGGTATTTCAGCGTGCATATCATTAACTTCTGTTCAATATTGTTTTGCATTTTTTTCTGTTGATGCAGATTTACCTACAGCTTAATGTATAAATCTTAGGAGCCCACTTACTGGATATTGTGAATTGAATTGCATCCCCACTAAAATTTATATGCTGAAGTCTTAACCCCAGTCCTGCAGAATGTGACTGTATTTTGATATAGGGTCTTTAAAAAGGTCATTCAGGTTAAATGAGTTTATTAGGGAGAACGTTGATCCAGTATGACTGGTGCCCTTAAAAGAAGAGGTGGTTAGGACAGACACACACAGAGCAACGAAACACAGGGAAAAGACCTCTCCCTGCAAGCCAAGGAGAGAGAACTGGAACAGATCCTGCCCTCAGAGTCCTAAGAAGGAACCAACCCTGTCCGTATCTTGATCACTGACTTTTAGCCCCCAGAATTTTATGAAAATAAATTCACGTTGTCTAAGCCACCCAGTCTGTAATATTTTGTTATGGCAACCATAGCAAACTAATACACTGGGTTTTGACAAAGGCATTCACCTGTGTGACTGAAACACCTGTCAGTATACAAAACATTAGTACCCTCCAGAATGTTCTCTCAGGCTCTTGCTCAAGCAATTTCCAACCAAGACGCTACTCTGGATTTTTATACTCTAGGTTCATTTTGTCCGTTCTTGAACTTCATGAAAATAGAATTATGCACTGTATACTTTTTTACGTAAGGCTTATTTTGCTGAATGTTTTTGAAACACTTTCACTCTTTTCCATGAATCAACAGTTTATTCTTTTCGCTGCTAAGTAGCATTGCATTGTATGGATGTACCACAGTTTACTTATACATTATCGTATGGACAGACACCTAGGTTCTAATTTATGAAAATTATAGATAAAACTGCTGTGAATATTCCTGTACAAGTCTTTTCTTAAGCATATGTTTTTATTTCTTTTAGAGAAATATCTAGGAATAGAATAACTGGATCATATGACAGGTGTGCATTTCGTTTCATAAGAAATGACCTGAAATGTTTCCAAAGTGATTGCACCATTTTACATCCTTACCAATAATGCAGAAAAGTTCTGCATGTCCTTGCCAACATCTGGGGCTGTCATGTTAAGTGTTTCATGAATGAAAAAAGGTGTGGATTGTTCCCGAGTCTTGAAGTGACTATTTCCGGAACTCCATTGGAAAGACCTCAAATGGAAAAACCAGATTTCTTTCTCTCAGAGAAGAATACATGATGCAATGAGAAGGTTCTGGGCTTTGGAGATGGAATATCTGGGTCCACTTCCCACCTCTGCCACTTAGTTAGCTGTGCGATCTGGGCCATTTAAGTTTCTTGAGTTTCCATTTTCTCATGTGTCACGAGGACAAAATGAGGAAATGCATTGAACGATGCTTAGCATTGCGTATAGCAAAGTTTAGAAACTGATGCTTCATTACATGGATCAGTCACTGTTCTCTTTTTCATCTTTTCTCAGGATCTTCTCATTCCTTTATCACATCCACCTTGCCCCTTAAATTCTTTCCTGCATCCTTTTCTTCCTTCTTCATGCCTCTGTAGAGAATCAGAATTTTTTCTTAGAACAGGGCATAGCCCCTAGTCAAAGGTATGCTTTGAAGAGATCAGGAGAACTGACTCATAGAAAAAAGGCCTAAATTTTAATTGAGCTTCACTTATTAGTATGGCATTGGGGACAAATAAATCTTAGTTTTCTTATCTGTAAATTGTAGAGGATAACATCTTGCCCCATGGGGTCGTGTGATAAGTCAAATCAAGTAAGTGTCTAAAGTGTAAGTGTCCCAGCACAGTGCATAGAATAGAGTAAGTGGTCAGGAAACAAGAGTTCTTTTCCTCCATGAGGTCTGAGGTCAGAAGGCGCATCACATGCCTGAGGTCTGCACCTCTCTGCCCACTCTGAACTCAGTTTCTGACTCATTTGGGACTGCTAGAAGCCCTGTGGTCTTTTGTCCCCTCTCTATAGATCCTGCTACTCAGGTCTCTGATGTTCTTTGAGTGTTTAGGAGCCAAGAGCCTTGTTGTTTGATCAGGCCCCAAACCTGGGGAGAGTTCATGACGTTTGCTGATGGAGAAATACACAAGGAGAAGAAAAAAGAGAGAAACGAGGATTCACTTATCGTATGTTTCCATCCTAAGCCTCAAAGAAAAGATTTCAGAAGATACCTTCCCCCATGCCTCTTCCCTATCATCTCGTCATTAAAGCCTCAGAGAGATATTCAGAGCATCCCTTCCCTCTTCAATTAAACATAAGGAAAAGTCTCTTCATGTTTAACAAATGATTGCTGTGAATAAAAATAAAGCCTTTCATTCAGTGATCATTCTATTGTATTATTATTATTAACCACTGGTTGACTCTTGCTAATTGAGCTCCTCTGAATGAAAGGTTAACATTGCTTAGTACAAAGCAGCCACTAACCATTTAGCAATTTGCAGAATATGTTCTCTGTGCTTTGCCTAATTAAAGGAACATTGAGGAGAGGGGCTTGTGAGTTGTCAGGGATGATCTTGGGAAGTTGGAAGTGACCCAGTATCACTCCCTAGCTCCTTAATACACCATGTTCATTCTAAATGAATTCTTAAACTTGTGCTTGTTGAAGTTGTTCAAGCCTTTACAATGATGAATGCTTGAAGTCTCCTAGACACATAGATTTTCACTGGATAATTAGGAAATGGGGTAGATGAGTCTCTTCCAAATTGTACTCTTGGGCAACCCAAATGGCTTAATTTAAATTGCTAAAGAATTTACATATGTGGCAGGGTAAAAGGCTTTGGAGGCCAATAAAACTACATTTAGATACCAGCTATGACTTTTTCTAGCTTGTGACCTTGAACGTGTATCCTCTGAGAGTCTCAGTTTCCTCACCTGCAAAATGTAAATAATAAGACCAACTGAAAGGAGCTGTTACGAAGATTAGGATGATGAAAACCAACATAGTACGTAATGGGAGCTCTAAATAAAAGTGCTAACTTATCATCATCATCATCATCATCATCATCATCATCATCATCATCATCATTCAGCAGAGAGTTTATGACCTGTTGCTTTCAAGCAGATTGAACCTGTGACACTATGTAAAAACATTCCTGTGGGACTTCTCTGTAAGAGTCAGCCAGATCCTATGTTTAATGCAAGAAGGGTAGAGGTAGTATCCTCTAAATCTCTGTGCAAGGCTGGATCCTTTGTCCTTCTTCTTCCCCAAGGACTGAAAAGCAGGCACAATGACTAAACACAAATTTATGCATTATTTATGTATGGGGAAGATGATTCTATTGTAACCTGTGGTATGCTGAGACATAAATAAGCCTTGTTAAATCAGATTCTGCAAGGGGCAGGGGGTGACTCTTTACCTGATTTTGCTCCCTCTGGGTATCAGAATTATGACTGTAATAGTCAGAGGGGTTGACCTGGAACTGACATCTGGTTTAACAATACCTGTAGGAATTCTGAATCTACGGGCTCTTAAAAAAACTAATAATAGCTTTGAAGAGTATGCCTGAGCGTTTATGCTGGCTTCTAAGGAGGTTCCGGTTCCTGCCACTGCTATACATTTCAAGTCACAGTGATGGGCAATGAAGTCTCCCATCCTTCTGGCTCAAGGAGGAGTTGGTCAAGTTCAAGGACACTGATTGGGTCATGTTGTCCAAGGGTAGAGGATTGAAAGGAAATAATATTCATAACACATGCAAGTATTGTCCTTTCTTCTCTCACCCCACTCACATGCTAGGGTGGTTTTAACCAAAGACTATAATCTCGGGTACCTACATTGGCCAAGCAGGTTACCTGGATGAGTGACAGCACTATCTGAAAAGAGCAGCTACTTCTCAGTGCCAACTGATTGTTGCCAGGTAGGTGTGCAGTGTTACCAGATAGTCTTATTTTACAGGATGAGTTAGAAGATGAGATTTCTGTAAAATCTTCAATTTTTCAACTATTGGCAAATAATTTTTCTTTTCTTTTCTTTTTTTTTTTTTTTTTTTTTTTTGAGACAAGGTCTCACTCTGTCTGTTGGGCTGGAGTGCAATGGTGAGATCACAGTTCACCACAGCCTCAACTTCCCCAACTAGAGCGATCCTTCTACCTCAACCTCCCAAATAACTGAGACCACAGACATGCACCACCATGCTCAGCCAATAAATAATTATTTGATTGATTGTTTATTTATTTATTTATTATAGAGACAGGGTCTTGCTATGTTGACCTCTACAGTGTTTTTAAAAAGTTGGCCAGGTGGCTGGGCACGATGGTTCAAGCCTGTAATCCCAGCACTTTGGGAGGCCAAGATGGGTGGATCACGAGGTCAGGAGATCGAGACCATCCTGGCTAACATGGTGAAACCCCTTCTCTACTAAAAATACAAAAAAAAAAAAAAACTAGCCGGGCGTGGTGGCGGGCGCCTGTAGTCACAGCTACTCGGGAGGCTGAGGCAGGAGAATGGCGTAAACCCGGGAGGCGGAGCTTGCAGTGAGCTGAGATCCGGCCACTGCAGTCCAACCTGGGCAACAGCGCGAGACTCCGTCTCAAAAAAAAAAAAAAGTTGGTCATGTGCAGTGGCTCAAGCTGGGCTCAAGTGCCCCTCCCACCTCGGCCTCCCAAGTGACCCTCCCACCTCGGCCTCCCAAAGTGAGAGGATTACAGGCATGAGCCACAGAACCTGAACAACTTTTTAAAAACACTGTAGAGGTCAGCAAACACATTTAAGGGCCAAAATCAGCCTTTAGACAGCCAGTTAAGAGCTTAGTTACTGGAGTTAGTCAGAACTGGGATCAAGTCTCGGGTCTGCACCTTAGTGTCTGGGTGACCTTGGGTAAGGTTCAGTCTCCTCACCTGCAAAATGAAGTTAATGAGAGTACCTACTTCATCTGGCATTCAGATTAATTGGGATTACACTCACAAAGCCCTAAGTATAATGCCTGGCACATAAAATTGAATTAACACTTGTTAAAGAAGTCATTGGTGCATCAAAATGTGGGAACAGAATTGAAGAATATCAGGCAAAGTTATCCTTTCCAGCCCTTATACAATGATTAATTGTGGACCATCCCCTTTTGTTTCTCAGTAATTTTGCCCATATATCTCCAAGTTGTCAGGAATTCCAAGCCAGGCTTTTACTCTAGAGCTACACGTGAAAAATGATCTCTTCCCACCTCAAATGCAACCAGGTCCATACCAATTAACGCAGTTTATATCTTTCCCTCCATTTTGAGATAACAGGAAGAAATGGGTTAGTAACAGGATAGTTTGAAAAGACCCCCAGTGAATTCCGGATTTCCTCAGAGAAACTTCTCTGTTTTCACTCACCTTTGTCACCATCTTCACTGACTTCTCTCAGGAAGCAGAAATAGAAAGTAGGTGAGCTAGACAGCTAGAAAGTAGAGGCAGTTCCCTTAGGCTTTGCCCATTTTCTCTACAAACATAGGTCAGGACAGCAGAGAGGCTACTCCTGGGTCAAGAAAGGTAACAAATATCTCTAGGTCAGAGTTCAGCACTCACCTCAGCACTGTTGACACTGGGGCCAGAGAACTCCTTATTGTGGGGGCTGTCCTGTGTGTTGTAAGATGTTCAGGAGCATTTTTTTACTTCCACCCACTAAACACCAGCCGTGCGTACACTGCCCCTGCCCGCCTACCACACACCAGTTCTGGCCATCAAAAGTATCTCCAGATATTGACAAATGTCCTGTGGAGACCAGACTCCAAACTCGTCCCATTGAGAATGCTACTCTAAATCCATCCCTTCCTGCTACTCCTTGGGGATATCCCTGATTTTGGAACTCTCCCTGTAATAAAACTAAGAGGAAACAACCAGAAGTATAAGAGCATCCTGTAAAGAAAACTTTAGGGAAAAAATACAGAGAGTGGGTTTTGGGATCAGATGACAAGGATTCGAATTCTGGTTCACCCTCAGATGAATTGCTTGAAGCAAAATACTTCACTTCTCTGAGCTTCAAATATTTCCTCTGTAAAATGAGGATTATGATACCCTCCTCCCAGGGGTATTTTTCATATTAACTGTGATAATGTCAGGAATCTAAATGTCACAGCATTATACAGTCCTGCTAAATAAACAGAAATAATTATTATTTTACGAGAAGGATAAAAATTCACTTTGATTTTTTTTTTTTTTTTTTTTTTTTTTGAGACAAGGTCTCACGCTGTTGCCCAGGCAAGAGTGCAATGGTGTGATCATAGCTCACTGCAGCCCTAACCTCCTAGGTTCAATTGATCCTCCCACCTCAGCCTCCCAAGTAGCTGAGACCACAGTCACATGCCACTATGCCCAGTTAATTTCTTTTTGGTAGAGATGGGGTCTTGCTATATTGCCCAGGCTAGTCTCAAACTCCTAGGCTCAAGTGATTCTCCTGCTCCAGCCTCACAAAGTGTGCATTCTAGTCCTAAAAAAAAAAAAAACTTACTGGATCATGTTCAGTATTTTATGTATTTTAGAAATTTAGACAAGGCCCCACCAATTCCACAGATGGCCTATTCACTGATAATTCTGAGGGGCCGATGCTCAGATGAGACAATTTCCCTCTAGTTGCCTTGCTCTTTCCTTCTTTCTCCATGTATCTGGTTAAGAAATCATCCATGATCTTTTAAGCATCAAAATGTATAAAATATTTGAGTCCTTGTATCTTCTTTGTCTTATGTACTGTAATAGGTTCAAAGTAAAAAGTCCCAAAATCACCATTCTCACCTCATCTCCCCTTAGGTCTGCTCCACTCACTCAGTAAGTATTTCTGAGAACCTACTAAGTGCCAGGCATTTGAGCTAGATGGATGAAAAGACATTACTGTCTTCTCCTTATAAACTTACTCACAAAGCAATGGGGAAAATAGATAAGTAGGTGGTCAATTATAATATATTGTGGTCATTTTTTAAAGCTTCACTTTCTAATGTTTTTTCTTGTTTGAAAAAAATGAAGTCAGTACAGGATTGCAAGTTTATTCTAATAAGGAAATTAAGGAAAAGAAAAATAAGTATAAGCAAAATAAGAGGAAGTCAAAAAATTAGTGTTCACAGCATACATGTTTAACAGGTTACTCGTAGCCTGTAAATTGAACACTGAGCTTCCTAGTTGCCAATGTGAAAACAGAAAGAAGTTACAGGACAATTTGGTGTGGTCAGTAGGGAAGGAAGAGGAGAGTTGGGGAAGACATCCTATACAAGGTCATGTCTGAGATGAATCTCAAAGCACAAGCAGGAGCTATGCACATTGATAAAGCAGGGGTGGGTAATATAGGTGAACTGTATAGCACACTCAAAGGCCTAGACACGAGGTAGAGCATAGCAGGCCCCAAGCTTGTGAGCAAAGCTTGGGATTCTGTTCGCTTTTTACCATTTCTCTTTGCTTGACGGGATCAGGTTAGAGCCAAATTGCATAACAAAGCCTGCCAGAAATCTTCCCTTGCTGTTTCCACAGGAAGTCATTTAAAAAGGTGAAATTCAGCCACAGTTACATCAACTGCAAGAGGAAAGACATTCGGAAATTTTGCCTTTTCTTTCTGTTCCTGGTTTGGCAGAGAGAGAATATGTGAAAGTCGATTTGGAGGTAAGTGCTCTGCTAATAGAAAAGCATTAACAATAAAAGCAGGTCACTGGCAGGGCCTTTCCACTCTGCACTGTGCTTCCTGGATTACAGATACCCATCATTACTGATACCAGCAGCTGCCTGGGGTCTGCATTGCCCATTTGCTACCCTGGATGTCCTCTAATCATGCTACTGAAGCCCCCTGAACAAATGCCCAGTGCTGACCATGTGAAAGACATAATCTTCACCTGACTTCTCATGTTCTATGCACTTTACCCCAACCAACCAAGAAAGCAGCCAACCAGCCAGTCAATCCAAGGTACTCACTGAGCATCCACTTTGCGCTGGGCATTGAGCTGGAGCCAGATCATGGAGAACCTTGTAAGACTTATGTTGTGGTTCAGGCTCCCAAGGAAAAAGATTCTGAGCAGAGATTCACATGCGGGGGTTTTGTTGGGGAGTGGTTTTGAGAACAACAGATACAAGGATGGGAGGGAAGCAGGCTGGTGGGAGGCAAGCAGGCTGGACAAAGGGAGGAAGTAAGGAAAACTGCAGTGACAGTAGAAGCTGCCGATGATCTAATGGGGGGCAGTGGATCTGGGGTGGCCCCTCAAAGATGTTCCAAACTGAAGCAAGGGAGGCAGGCCTGTGTGACAACCTGACCAGTTGTTGCATAGAATGAAGAGACGTGACCTTGGATGGGGCAACACTCTTTCTAGGGAGGCACTCAGCTATGAGCTATCAGCAGTCAGTGGACCAAAAGGTATGTATGCCTGCTGCATAGTAACATACCAATGCACTGAGACAGCAGGGTTTGCAACAGAGAAAGAGTTTAATGATCACAGGGTGCCAAGCAAGGAGATGGGAAGAGACTGTCAAATCCATCGTCCCAAGGAATTCTGGGCTGGAGGTTTTAAGGGGATTATGGAGGCTGAAGGGCTGGAAATTTGGGGTCGTTGATTGGTTAGGGCAAACAGAATGAAATCATCAGGACATGGCAACTGTATTCCTTGGTGAATCAGCTTTTCATGGGGTTCTCCAGACCAGCCGACATCAGCAGGACCTGAAAGAATATCTCACAGGGAAAACATAACATTTTATAATGTTCAAGTTGTTAGTTGTAGAGTAGTTAAGAACTATAATCTTGTAACAGGGTGTACATGACTCCAGGACAATAAGCACCAAACTATAAGGAAGCAGGTCAGAGGGCAAACTGACCTCATTATTAAAGCTGAGTGTGCTGGAAACTTGATCTATTATGTTTCTCCCTTTCCTTTCTTCCCTGATTAATTTTATAAAGTTCATAGGGATGGCTTCATCTACACTTTCAGCTGCTGGGAAAATAAATGCCTTGGTCTTGTAGGAAGGTCAGGACAGCACACCGCAACATCCACTGCACCAAAGGAAGGAATTGAGATTTTATTCTCAGAATAAGGGGAAGTTATTGCAGTGGTTTAGGCAGGGGAGTGGCATGGTCTGACCATCACTGTGAAAGTGTCACTCCTGCTGGGTGATGAAGTGGGGGGTGAGCAAACATGGCAGCAGGGAGACCAATTAGGAGGCTATTGGAGACATCTCAACCAGAAGGATAGGGATGCAGTGGAAACAGATCAAGTGGATCATTTAAAACAGCAGGACATGATGAATAACTGACTGCGAGGGTGGGGAAGACTCTGGCTTGAGCACCTAATGGATCATGAGATAGTGGACATCAAATAAAGTTTGGGTTTCAGGAGAAGGCTGTGCACTCAGCCTGAGGCAGAGCAAGTCTGAGTTCCCTGGGAGACATCCCAGAGGAGATGTGGCATCATTTGAGTACAGCACTTAGAAGAAAAATTGAGGGTGGAGGTACCAAAGGAGGAAAATCCCCAGCTCAAAAATAATATCTGAGGCTATGGAGTCTTCCTAGTCAGAATGCATAGCTAGAAAGTGAAAGAGGGACTATGAAAGAGCCCTGGAGAACCACAGTCTTTTGTGTGTTTCGAGACAAGGTCTTGCTCTTTCACCCAGGCCGGAATGCAGTGGCACAATTATGGCTTACTGCATCCTTGACTTCCCAGGCTCAAGCAATCCTCCCACCTTAGCCTCCTGAGTAGCTGGCACCACAGGTGCATGCCACCACACCTGGCTAATTTTTGTGAT
Organism: Piliocolobus tephrosceles; assembly: GCF_002776525.5. NCBI lineage: Eukaryota > Metazoa > Chordata > Mammalia > Primates > Cercopithecidae > Piliocolobus > Piliocolobus tephrosceles. The sequence goes on along the minus strand of NC_045450.1, from coordinate 9,454,153 downwards.
TTTTAATAGAGATGAGGACTCACTATGTTGCCTAGTCTGGTCTCGAACTCCTGCTCTCAAGCAATCCTCCCACCTCTGCCTCCCAAAGTGCTAAGATTACAGGCAAGAGCCACCACACCTGGCCAAGAAACAGTTTTTAAGTAAAGAGCAGAAGAGTGGAAGCCAGGAAAACAAGCTGAGAAACATAAGCCTGTCAGTCAAACACCAGGAGAATGTGCTGATAATGGCGTTAACTTTCACAGAATGCTCTTTGTGCTGGTCACTATGCAACGAGACTTGCAAAGATTATTTTTATATTCTTTGAAGTGGGTATAACTCCTGTCTTCCCCTTACAGTTGGAAAAACTGAGACTTAAACTGCTGGAGTAATTTGCTCAGGATTGTACACTCAGTAGGGGAGGTGCAAGGCGTTGCTCTCAGACTTTCTGACTCCATATCAAATGGCCTCAACCACTCTGATTTACTGCTATAGAAAAGTCAAGATGATGGGGAGCTCTTCAGGAAGGAAAGAATGGTCAAATCTGGAAAATTTGCAAAGAGGAAGGACTACCATTTAATCCAGCAATCCCACTACTGGGTATCTACCCAAAAGAAAAAAAGTCATATCAAAAAAGACACTTGCACAAGCATGTTTATAGCAGCACAATTTGCAACTGCAAAAATACGGAACCAACCTAAATGCACATCCATCAATGAATGGATAAAAACAATTTGGGATATATACACCATGGAATACTACTCAGCTATAAAAATAAACAAAAGAATGGCACTTGCAGTAACTTGGATGAAGTTGGAGATCGTTATTCTGAGAGAAGTAATTCAGGAAAGGAAAATCAAGTATCATATGTTCTCATAAGTGAGAGCTAAACTATGAGGATACAAAGGCATAAGAATGATACAGTGGACTTTGGGAACTCAGAAGGAAGGCAGGGAGTGGGATGGGGAATAAAATACATTGGATATCGCGTACACTGCTTGGGTGACAGGTGAACCAAAATCTCAGAAATCACCACTAAAGAACTTTTCCATATAACCAAAAACCACCTGTTCCCCAAAAACTACTGAAATAATTTTTTTTAAAAAGGAGGATGACAGTACCCATGTTCTTTTCAACAAGTAAGGCATTCGTGGCTTGGTGGGGGCACTTCTACTGAAATGATGGCATGAAAGCCAGACTGTGCTGGACCAAGATGGAATGATTAATTTCTCTGAGTGCACTGGGCATAAAGTTATGATGTAGAATTACCCACCTTACTAGGTTTTGCAGTCAACCGATGGCTTTTTTTTTTTAATTTTTCTCTCTTTGTGGCTATTTTGTTGACCGTAGGGGTCCATAAAAACCCTATTGGTTCACTTAAGAATATTGGGTGTCTACAGAGAAAACATGGATAGGCAAAATAGTTTAGGAGAGAATAAGTAATTTTAACAGAAGAAGGCAAAGTAATAGCTACATTTACCTCCATTGTTCTTAGGATATGGTCAAGGACTGGTCGACTCTCCAAAGGATTTTATGATAACACTCAGGCTTCTTTTGTATTGCTTTGACTGAGATACTGCTTTCCTTTTTCTTGAGTTTAGAGAAAATTCTTATTGTGATAATAGTAATAATAATCACATTTATTGACTCAAGACATAGTTCTAGAATTCCAATTATACGATAAGCACTGGAGATCCCAGATAAATCAAAGTCCCCATCCTAGGTGAACTCAATCTTGTTGGAGAGGAAGGAATATAAGCAAATACATGTGTTACTAAGTGATAAGGAATAATGCAGGTGGTGTGTGGGTTTAGTGAACAGCCCAAAGAAGAAAGTAGGACCAACATGATGGAGGGGGAATGCTACATAGAAGAAAATTATTGAAGGAATGCACTTAAGCTGGCTCTTAAACAAGGGAGAGAATGTGACACTCAGATGGAATGTGGGGAGCATAATGCATTTATGCTCAGTAGTTCCATATGGTTGGAACCCAGAGTTTTGTAAAGAAGCAGCAGGAAAAGAAAAAGAGAGAGACACCTCCCCACAGGATGCAACACTGCACAGCTTCCTAAGGTGCTTCACCTCCATTATGTAAATTGTTCTGCAAAGTATGGAGAAAGGAAACTTACATAGACTGAATTACCTAATATACTCCTGGCATTTGAACTTTGAGGTTTTAAGTTATCCTATGTAAATCCAGCCACATGCCTGACATGCGGGTATTAGTTAGCGTCTCTGCTTAAAGATTAGGGAAATTGAGACCCAGAGAAGATGACTTGTCCAAGGTCTGAACATGGAGTTTTAACCCACGTCTATCTGACTCCCAAGTCTGTTCTCTTTTTATTACGCGATCCTGCCTTTTTGCTATGCCTAAACATTCTTAAATACAGGAGGGGATGCAGGATATTACATTCCTAAAGAGCATAGTGAATCATTCATGGAGCTGTAGCTGGCGCCTCCTTGGCACAGCATGATTTCAAAGCTCTTCTCTCTAGGCAGGCTGGTCTAGGAAAAAAAGTTACTTCCACGTTGACCTTTAATACCAATGAATGTGAATGATCGAGGATGGGGAGGAAGCTAGATTTAAATTGCTTCTTGAATATTGACTCTGAAAGCATGAACTTGTGATGTGGACTTTTAATGATATGAACATATGAAAAATGCCAAGATTTTTTTATTTTATTAGATTAATTTTTTAAATATTTCCAAACAGATTTGCAACATACAGTTTGCAGGCATAGGAAGAGAAATGTTGGGCAGTGGGGAGAGACCCATTAAAACAATAAGACATTCCTGAGTTATACCCAAGTTAGGGAGGAAGATTTGTTCTTTCATTCATTCATTCAGTCATTCATTCTCCAACATTAGTTCATTGTGAGTTCCTATAATTTGTGAGTCCTCCTATGCACCAGGTACCACTCAAAGCACTGAGAATCCCTCAGTGGACAGAATAGACAAAAGCCCTGCCCTCCAGAAGTTACATTCCAGTAGGAAACACCATGGAACTTCTGAAATGCCATGCCGTAAATCTAGACAGTGAAATTGATATTTAATGAGGACACAAGAGACCAGAATTCTATCTCCAGTCCTGTTGCTAACTAGCTTCTCTCTCAGTAAGACTACCTGACATTTCTATTTCTTCATCTCCTCATCTGTAAAGTGGGAACAACGCAACTTATACTTGCTGTTGTATGGAGTGGTCAGTCTGCTGAAAAGAAAACGCAGACTGCTGTACTCCAAAGAACACCAAACAGGTATTAACTCCTAGCATTTACTACTCCTACCCCTGCTGCTGCTGCTGCTGCTGCTGCAGCTACTGACATGATTACTGCCATTGCTGCTACTACTTCCACTGTTACTTCTGCTGCTGCTGTTGCTGTTACTGCTACCACTACTGCTGTTGCTGTTACGACTACCACTATGTCTACAAGTACTATTGCTGCTGTTACTCCTACTACTACTGTTTCTTCTTGTTCCTCTTCTACTACTACTGCTATTCTAATACTGCTACTAATGCCATTATTACTATTATTTCTACTATTACTATGACAATCACTGCTATTGCTATTTTTAGCACACTTTACTCTTGGCTTCCATGACACTCATTTCTTGGTTTTCTCTTACTTCTCTGGGTGCTCCCTCTCAATTTCTCTCAATCCATCTTTCCTCCAGCCCCAACCCTGGTACCCTTCCCTAGCACTCTATGTTTTCCTTCAGACAATATCAACAATTCCCTCTAAAGTGCTACATTTTGATGTGTTCTCATTGGCATTTTCAGTCAAGATATTTTGAACATGACTTCTCCATGTTTTAGAAAAAACTCCTCTCCTGGAACCTACATTTGGGCGTCTCTCAGAAGCCTCAAACTCAATCTGACAAAAGTTGGACTATTGACCTCCCCTTCCAAATCTGCCCCCTCCCTTCCTGTATCTTCCGTCTTCAGGAAATGACACCATGACTTCCATCATCGTCTCACAATAAACCTGGCAATTATGTCCGACACTCCCTTTCTCTTGTTCCTGAACACTCTCTTGCTCACAAATGCCTGTGGATTTTACCTTATAAATGTTTCTTGATACTCTCAAAGCCCTGACTTCACCACTACATAATCTAGGCATATAACAAAATTACACTGGTACCTCATAAATTTATACAAATTTTTGAATATATTTCTTGAGCATGTCTACTTCTGTGCATCACCCCCTCAGCTGATGAGATTGTCCCCCATGTCACCCGGACCATTATTGTTGTTTCCTAACTTTCACTATTGAACCCTTTAATTTAGTCTCCATTTTTAAAAGATTTTTCATGCTTTTTTTTTTTTTTTTTTTTTTGAGACAGGGTATTATTCTGTCACCCAGACAGGAGTGCAATGGGTCATCATTGCTCACTGCAGCCTCGGCCTCCTGGGCTCAAGTGATCCTTCCAACTCAGCCTCCCAAGTAGCTGGAAAGAGGTGTGCTCCATCATGCCCAGCTATTTTTTAAAAAATATTTTTGTAGAGATGGGAGTCCCACTATGTTGCCTAGGCTTGGTATTCAACTCCTCCCACTTCAGCATTCCAAAGCAGTCCTCCCACTTCAGCATTCCAAAGTGTTGGGATTACAGTCATGAACCACTGTGCTCATCCATTTCATGCATTTTCTTTGCTTGTAAAATCAAGTTCCTACAACATGCCCCTCGGGGACAGCCTGGTTGTCTTCTTCTCCCCTTCCAGCTTCACCCTAGGATCTCTGTCTTCCCTCTTTCTTCAACCACGCATATCTGTCTCCTCCGTGAGCCAGATTCTTTCCATCACAGGGTCTTTCCACATGCTCTTTCCTCTGCCTGGAACATTCCTTTAGCCCCATCCCCCCAACCCATCCACAGGGCTCATACTCCTCTTTCAGACTCCATCTTCACTGTCATTTCCTTCAACATCCCCCCTAGACTTGCTTCCCTTAGTCAATCTCAAAGCACCAATGGACTTTGCCTTGTAATTACCTGTATGAGTGAAATCATTGTTCAAAGACTGTCTCTTCTGATAGAACTTGAAGGTCAGGACATGACTGTAATCCCAGTGGCAAGAACAGAGCCTGGCATAAAGCAGGTATTCAATGAATGTGTGTTGAGTGAACAAACAAGTAAATCATCACCATTGTTGTTATAAAGTCACTGCCCTCTGGAGATTTCCGTTCCCTCTCATGAGCACCCCATTCTGTGAGATTTTGTTTTGTTTATGAAATATTCTGCTCTACTCCCTTGAACCTAGCAGGTTTCAATTTGGCTTTCCTTCCATTCTTCCCAAACTCACATGGGACAGACCTTAATGCACGCATTTGGCTCTAATAAACTCAGTTCCAAGGTAATTGAACTTCCTGCTATTTTGGGGTTGCACCATTTTGAAAGGGGGAAAAATCACTGTCCTCTAATAATTATTATCACTGCTACTGCCATTTGAGCTAGAAGCCACCTAAGCAGTTTCTGAAAACATGTCAGATAAAGAACCTAGAGTGTGCCTGAGTCTGTTTTTTTATTTTTAAATTTTTCTCTGGAGTTTCCTGGACCCAATCATCCAGAGATGGAAGAAGGGCCCTGGTGAAACATGCCAGCCCTGCAGTGCCTCATGACTGACAGATCTTTGCAGCTATGGGCCAGCTGCCATCTGCCAAGTGGCCTCCAAGGGCTCCTGCCAAGAAAAGAGAGGCTCGAGGGAGCAGGAATTGAAAATAACTTAGTTTACACAACACACATACACACACAGTCTTATCAATACCATTTGCTCAATTCAGACGTTGAGCTGTAAAGATCAAATCCTCAAGGGTATTTCAAAAATAATTGCATTGGATCAGGCCTGTTGGGTCCATGTCCCTTAAAGATAAACTGAACCTCACCCCATCATGCGCCCTCATCCATAAACAGATGACAGGGAACTCAATAGAAACTCAGTCTGTATTTATACAGAAGCTCTGTTCTTCCCGATGAGACTCTGCATTACTCCAATAGGATTTTTCTTTCCTTTAAAAGTGACTCTTGGCTGAGCATGGTGACTCATGCCTGTAACCTCACACTACTTTGGGAGGCCGAAGGGGACAGATCGCCAGAGGTCAAGAGTTCGAGACCAGCCTGGCCAACATGACTACTCTACTAAAGGCCCATCTCTACTAAAAATACAAACATTAGCTGAGTGTGGAGGTGCACACCTGTAAGTTACTCTATTCTGGTAGCTGAGGCAGGAGAATCGCTTCAACGTGGGAGGCTGAGGTTGCAGTGACCCAAGATCATGCCACTGCTCTCCAGGCTGGGCGATAGAGTGAGATTGTGCCTCAAAATAAATAGATAGATAGATAGATAGATAGATAGATAGATAGATAGATAGATAGATAGATGACTCTTGGTCCTGCAATGTCTGGGAAATAGCAGGAAGATGGGCAGAACGTCCTCTAACCAGCCTTCCCTTTTGTGCACTCAGAACCATGATCCTGCTCCCAGCTCCCCTGGACCCCTAGTGAGGTGCCTGCTGCAAATGGATTATGCTCTGTATTTTATAGACATTGTCTTGGTTGCTGCCATCAGAACCCCTCAGGGCCCAGGTCTCACAGTACCCTCTGACAGAGCTATCTAAGCCCCCAAAAGCCCCAGCTGTTTCCATACTTCCATCTCCCAACTCTGAGTCTCAGTGATGCTTGCCTCCTCCTCTCAGCATCCTACATCAGATCCCAAGTTACTCAGGATTTATAGGACTCTCAGGAAACCAGTGCATCTCTCCCCCTTTCTCTACTGGTTAATCTCAATCACAGGTTCTGTAACCAGTTACCAATCAAAAGAAGATACCATATCTCCAGCCTTTGTCTTGGGTGAGTAGGACTCAGCCAGGTTCTTCAGACAGTGTTGAGAACACAGACCAGTCAAGCTTGTATATTTTCTAAAGATTTACTGGCCTCTCTGTACTTTCATAGAAGCAGACAATGGCCCTTCACCAGCAAGGCCAAGAGAATAAGAAAAAATAACACCAGTTGTGTATTGAATGTTTGCTAATTTCCTAATCACTTCACAGGCCTTACCTTTCATTGAAATTTACAGGAGTCTGACACATTATGTGGTCCTTGCCTTCCTCATTGTTGCTGTTATTATTTTCCAAGGAGAAAGACTGAGGCTCAGAGTGGTTAATTAACTTGCCCTTCCATTGTCAGGCAAATGACAATGCTTTTTTGGAACACGTATCTGTGTTGATTCGAAAACCTGAGCTTTTAAAAGTATGAAAAATAACGAGCTGACATTTAATGATCACGTTACCGAATGCCAGGAGCTAAGCTAAGCATTTAACATGCCTTCTCTTCTTTCCTGTAATGATCCCACAAGGTAGGCATCAATATGCCCATTTTAGAGAAGAGGTCACTGAGGTCCAGAACAGCTAAATATCTGGTCCAAGAACTTATGGCTGGTGAGTAGAGAAACAGGGATTCCAGTAGACCTTAGAGTCTACTTACCCACAGCACTATGGGAACCTCTGCAAAGTCTTCATGGAGGACCTCCGACCCACACAGAAGTATTATCTCAAAATGTTTCCTTATGCAGCCCCACTCCTGTAAACAAAACTTGGCATCCTATTTTTTTTTTTTTTTAATTCGAATCAATAGCAAGAGAAGTGGAGATTGAGATTTGTATCTTTAAGGTGCAATTCAAAACTTTGTCTTATTCTTAAAACACATGACAATATACAATCCCCTCCAGTGGAGCCACCTAAGCCCCCAGCTGCCCCAGCTACTTCCATACTTTGGTCTCCCAACTCTGAGTCTCAGCAATGCTTGCCTCCTACATCAGATCCCAAGTTACTCAGGATTTATAGAACTCTCAGGAAAGCAGTGAATCTCTACCCCTTCCCCTACCTGTTCCTCAATCTCAGGTTCTAGAACCAGTTACCAATCAAAAGAAGATACTAAATATCTCCAGCCTTCATCTTGGGTGAATGGGAATCGGCCAGGCAGAGAGGGGTCCTCCAGTAAGGAAGACCAGTTTGTGCCAAGGCCCAGTGGAGACAGACACAATGGGACATTCCCGGAGTGGCTTATGCTTCAGCATGACACAGCCTGGTAAACGTGGCCACTCCCTTGTGAAAAGGCGGGCTCTGAAAGGTAGATTCCCCTGGCGTCCTGCATCCTCAGATTTTGCACCACTCAGTACATCCATTCCTGGGCAGCTGTCTTCAGTAGTACCCAGCACAGGCAACTGACCACTGTAGATCAGACTGTTTCTGCAGACCTTGACTCATCTCAGCCTCAGAGCAAACCATTTCTACATTTGTATAATGCTATTCACCAGAGGCCACTGGTCGTGACAGCTATGACATCTAGCCCCATGTTCTTTTGGCTGACTGGTCAGTTATTTTCAGCTCAAAGCCCCATAATTTCCCAGGCTGGCACGGTAGCAAGGGCACAGGGTCAGGAATCATACATACCTGGGTTCTAGTGATGCATCTTTCCTTTACCAGCTGTGTGACCTAGGACAGGTCACTTTACTTCTCCAAAATCCAATTGCCTTACTGTTAATTGGGGATTATAAAGCCCTCCTTTCATAGTGTTGCTGTGAGGATTAAATATGCTAACCAAAGACCTGGTATGAAGAAGAGATCTCATGTGTGTCGTTAAGCCCTTTTCCCCTACATAACCAAGTGCCTAAGAGAATAGATGTAGCGAAACAGTGATTAGACCTTTTGAGCAAGGGAACTTCAAAGGCAGCTCACAGTGTTGCCCGAACTCTGTAAATGGATTCATTTACGGAGAGACTGTAAAGAAAGCCCACAAAGTCGTGAACTCAGCCCCTCACTTGTCCTTGCTCTTTATATTCAAATGTTGGAAAGACAGGACAAGCTGGACCAACATGCAGGGAAAGGTGACCACAAAGCCAGGTGTGTGAAAGGAATGAGGAAGGGGATTGGACAGGTGCTCACTGAAAAAGACATCTCCATAGGGGCCAGTCCACCAACAACCACCTTCTTCCCGATTCCAACTGACCATTAGAAGCCAGGTACTTCCTCTACATGCTATCCTCCTAAGAGTCTGTAGACCCCACCAAAGGTCAAGAAATTGCAAAAAACTGTTAATAGAGCCTAAAAGAAAGAAAGCTTTTTTATTTTTTATTTTTTTATTTTTTTTCACAGAGTCTCGCTCTGTCACCCAGGCTGGAGTGCCATGGCGCAATCTCCGCTCACTGCAACCTCTGCCTCCCGGGTTCAAGCAATTCTCCTGCCTCATCCTCCCAAGTAGCTGGGATTACAGGCATGCACCACCACACCCAGCTAATTTTTTGGTGTTTTTGGTAGAGACAGAGTTTCACCATATTGGCCAGGCTGGTCTCAAACTCCTGACCTTGTGATCCGCCCACCTTGGCCTCCCAAATTGCTGGGATTACAGACTATTTTATTATTTTTTTTAGAGACAGGGTCTTGCTCTATTGCCCAGACTGGAGTGAAGTGGCAAAATCATAGCTCACTGCAGCTTCAACCTACTGACCTCAAGCGATCCTCCCTCCTCAGCCTCCTGAATAGCTGGGCCTACAGGCATGTGCCACCACGCCTGGCTAATTTTTTAATTTATTTTGTAGAGATGGGGGGTCTCCCTATGTTGCCCAAACTGGTCTTCAACTCCTGGACTCAGGTGATCCTCTCGCCTCATCCTCCCAAAATGAAGAAAGCATTTTAAATATCATAGATCAGGCAGTCTCCCAGAGCAATTGAGGTCCTCCTTGCTGACACGAGGGTGTAGCGACAAGAGCTGCCTCTGCTTGACTCGTCTGCAGCTCTTCTGGGTTCCCTGCTTCCCTCCTCTCCTTCCTCACCTAGTTGTGAAATCCCCTGTCCTTGTGTTGAGGGCAGGGACCAAGGTCTTTAGAGTCAAATAGACCTGGGAACAAACTGGGCTCCATCATTTCCTAGTGTTGCATTTCCATTAGTTACCTCATTTCGTTGAGCCTCAGATCATTATCTGTAAACACACAGGGCATAATCATAGCATTTCCCTCTTGGGTTGCTGCGAGGATTAGATAAAATATGAATAAAAAGTCGGTCCTTAATACATGCTGGTTTCCTCAGTACACCTCCCTAGCACAGTGCTGAGTATTTGTAATAACAGCAATAATAGCAGTATTAAATAATCACTAAGCACTAGGCTCTGTGCTAAACACTTCCCAATTATTGTCTTGCTAATTCTCACCACAGCCCTGTGATGTAGGTAACGTAAGTACACGTTTTAGAGTTGGGTAAATCAAGTCTCAGAAAAATTCTGTAGTGCATCTCAGGGTACTGTTGAAAAATGGCAAAGTGAGAATTCAAGCCAACACAAACAAGGCAGGCTAAGCTCTACTGGCACTGACAGTGTGCAGGAACTGCTGTAACTACTTTAAATATATTCTCCCCAAAAGAACTCCGTGAAATAAGTACTCTTTTTTTCCCCCATTTTACAGAGAAGTGTAGGGGCCAGAGGAAAACTTCCCCTTTATTCTCTGATGGTTCACTGAAAATCAACAGACCAAGGCAGATTAGAAGGAGAAAAGTCACACAGAGTTGTATTGTAACATGCACAGTACGGGGAAATTGCAGGAGAATGATTACCCAATAACCCAGTGAGGCACAGATGTTTATATACTCTTCTTCATAGGGGAAGAGGTGTTAGGGGAAGTGTGGTAACTTGAGGGACAGTAAATGATGTTTAGTGGGAAATGAATGGAGTTGGAGAATACCCAATGGCCTGAGACAAAGTCTGTTGGGCCCACAAGAGCAGCCAATGGCTGGTGACGAAAGTCTGTGCAGGTGTATTAACAGACTTCCATCTTTCCTGCTGCAATATGAGTTAAGGCTGTGAAAACTTGGGGAAGACAGTTGTGTTTTGGGCAGGTCTGGTTTCTAGGTAGATAAGGGAACTTCAGAGAACAACTTTATCCTGTGCTTTGGGAGAGACAGAAGATGGAGAGTCGGGACGAGGGAAAGTCCGAGAGACCTTGAGGCTGCTTCCTTAGTTCAGCACATCAAAGTGCAGTATTTGGGGGTACTGGTTTCTGAGCCCCAACAAAAAGAAACAAGTTCAGAGGCTAAATAACTAATAGATTCTCCCAGCTAACAGGAGGTGGAACCAGAATTCAAACCTACATCTTCCCAATTCTAGAGCTTATTGTTTTCATCTCTATGTTCTGCTGCCTCTCCTATGCAGTTAAATAAAAGAGAAGGTTACATTTTTTAACAAGCGCCAAATGAAAAGACAGGCAATTTATACTCTGAGAGTTCAAAGGAAGGAGACCTCAGTGGAGGATGAAGAGGTATGAGCCCTTGTTCTGTTACCTGAAGTTTTATTTCACCTGTGTGAGCCTCAGTTTCCTTAAATGAGAAAAGGAAACGACAGTACTCATTTCAGAGGGTGAGGGGGTCATATGAATGAGTACAGAGGGGCTTGATGCATGTTTCTTAGAAGATTTGCCTGGGCAGACCCTTGCTGTGGTCCAGGGAGTGGCGTTCCTTTTCTCCTTGCCTTCCCCTTTCCGTGCTTGTATGGAGAAATCCCTAAGACCTGTGAAAATGGAGATGTGCTGTCTGACTCCCTCAGCCTGCCTACAGGAGCAATTCAAAGGCCTCAAATAATTGTCTGGAAAGAACCAATTCAGGGAAAGTATATTACAAGAGGGAAGAAAATTGCCTAATCCTCATGCTGCTGAGTCCTCAATTTGCAAAAGCTCGGAATCAAAATAATGAAGAAATAAACATCAGGGGCGTTCCGAGGCTGGTTCTTCTGTGAATGCCTGTCAATCACTCACCTGGAAGACTCCACCTGTCAGTGCAGAGGAGTCCTCAAGGCCACCTGGGAGCAGCTGTGAGGTCAGAAAAGGCTGAAATGGAGTGATAGGATAACATATGGGGAGGCAGCAAAAAGACCCCTGGTTTGACCGTGCTGCAAGACATAGCTTAGCCTCTCACCAGCTACGTGATCTCCTGTAATGCTCCCTGCCTCTCAGGCATCCGCAGGAAAGGGTTAGGTGCGAAAACATACAAGGAGCCTTGGCACAGAGGGTGCCTGTGGTGAAGGCCCACATGTGCATATTTCCTCAGTAACCCAATCATTTTTCACCTTTTACTTTCTGATGCTATGTGGACATTCTGCTGCTCAGCTTTCGAGAACCGTTTTAATCTCTCCATAAGTTCTTGGACTGGGATTCGAATTATGGAAAGTGAGCAAAAGCAGCAGGTATCAAAACTGCAGGGGTCTGAAGAAGGGTTTTATTTTTTCTTTTCTTTCTTTCTTTTCTTTTTTTTTCTTTTTTTTGAGACAGAGTTTCGCTCTGTTGCCCAGGCTGGAGTAGAATGGCGTGATCTCAGCTTACTGCAACCTCCACCTCCCAGGTGGGGCTCAAGCAATTCTCCTGCCTCAGCCTCCTGAGTAGCTGGGACTATAGGTACCCACTACCATGCCCAACTAATTTTTGTACTTTTAGTAGAACTGGAGTTTTGCCATGTTGGTCAGTCTGGTCTTGAACCCCTGACCCCAGGTGAGCCTCCTGCCTCGGCCTCCCAAAGTGCTGAGATTACAGGCATGAGCCACCATGCCTGGCCCTATTTTTTCTTACGTAACAAGGACAGTTTAAATAAAGCTAGGAATTTTTTTTAATTCCATCAACAGAAATATGAAAATTGATTTAGTGTCCAATTAAAACTCCATATGTTCAAAGTCCTACCATTGATGGGGAAGTTTTACAGATGTATGTTTAATGCATAATTCATGGAAAAGTGGCGTGATTTATTTATGTTTATCTGTGTAGATGGGCTGAGCAGGAGCTACTTTAAATGAATAGTTTTATGGCCTTGAAAAATAAAAGAGGCTCAATTTATACATTTGTAATTCAAGGGCCACTGATGGCTGAGCTTCATGTAGACACGATTCAGTCCATCCATGTGGCTTGTGAGGAATGGATTTGGGGGATTCCCAGGAGTTCTCAGAAGGAACTAGGACAGCTCCCGGGCTTCTAGGTGAATGACTGGCATTATACGGAGCCCTTCCAGAGACTCTTTAGCAAGAACACTGGGAGATGCTTTCAGAATCTGAAGCAGGCAAGGGTAGCACTGAATAGTTAGGTCTGCTAGGCGGGGATCATAACAGTGCCTGGACTGCAGAAAGTAGTGCTGGGGATAAATGAGATGACATAGGTGAGGTGCTGGCACACAGTAGACACTCAAGTGTTGCAGAGAGCTCAGAAAGCTGACATCTACCTGGCAGTGCCACCAGTGCAGCCCCCTTCCCGCCCCCACATTGTAGCGTTATGGTCAAGGGCACTGTGTCTAGACGTGAGCATGTTCTAGAGCCTGAGCTGGTCATTGCACCTCCCTTGGTGTCAGTTTCCTCATCCCTGTAGCAGGGATAATAATAGTACTTGTCTCATAGGATTATTGCAAAGAATGAAAAAGTAACATGTCTTCATGTGGGTTCCCCAAAAGCACTATTATTATCCCCACTTAGCAGATGAGTAAGGAATTCTCACATCCTGGTTCGTGCCCATGGTTCAGCATAAATTATTATCAGTATACCCTTCATGCTCCCAATTTTCTCTCTGGACCATAAATCAATCATATGGTTATCCTCCAGAGGAGAAAATCGAGGTGAGAGAAGTAACTTGCTCAGAATCAGGACTTACACTCAGACATTCAAGTCCATTCTCTCCACTAACCACTACACTTGCTTGCCTCAGATTCTGAACTTATCTCCTGGGGTTCTTGGTAACAGAGACTCCCACAGAGCCCCATGTAGTGCTGGCCCAGTCACCTGTGAGCCTGAATGCCATCCAGGTCCATTCTCAGAACTCCTGGAAATCCGAAAGGTCCATGACTCACAAGCCACGTGGATGGGCTGTCTTGTCTACATTATGTTCAGCCCAGTCATTGGTTGGCCTTTAACTATGAGCACATAAATTAAGCCTGAGACAGAACCCAGGTGCAAGTCCTTTAGTTGGAGGATAATCTCAGTTAGCACCAGTGGGAAAGTGAGACATGAGATGAGGAAATGGAAAAGCCAACAGAGGGTGCATTCACACGTGGGTTGACATTGAGCAACACACCTCAGAACTGTCCCACCCAGGGGTAGGGAAGCTGAACTGCTCATCCACCAACTCCCATCCCTCATCCATTGAGCATTGCTCCTAGGGCATTAGTTCTCTGGCATATTCATCTACCCAAGGCACAAGTCAAAGATACCCCAGTGGCCAGAGAGCACCCCAGAGTATCAGAGAAAACCATCAGCATGTGGGAACTGAGATGCCACCAGCATCTGCTACCATAGGTCAAGGGTATCTGTAGTACTAGCTGTTGTACCTCCCCAGGAAGTACTTGTGACCTGAGTACAATTTCCAGTATTTCCTGACCCAGGCACTGTCTCTTGTGATCCAGGGAGAAGGTGGCCCAAGATAATATTGAGGAGAAAACAAGACCTGGTAGGACATGGCAGACCTTTGGAGCTTTATCCTGAGGGCCATGAGAAGCCCCTGATGGATTTTAAACAGGGAATGGACCTGATCTGATTAGCACTTCCAAACAATTGCCCTGGCTACTGCCTTATGACATGCAATGGCCTTGAAGCATGTTCACAACACAAACAGCTTGGGGTATCACGGTGGAAGAAGAACTTCTAAAGCAGTGGTTCTCAGACAGAGGCAAATTTGCCTAATCCCCCAGGAACATGAGACAGTGCCTGGAGATATTTCTGGATGTTACAATTGTGAGAGGGAATAATGGTGCCTCAAGTGAGTAGAGATCAGGGATGCTGCTAAACAGCCTACAATGCACAAGACAGCCCCCCACAACAAAGAACTCTATGCCCAAAATATCAATAGTGCCAAGACTGAGAAATCCTGCTCTACGGAATTCTATAGGAACAAGGGATCTAGGTGAAATAAGGCTTCCTGGTCAAGGAGAGTTCAGCAGAGTTGACAGGGCAGGTGTTACGCATAAGAGAAGAAGGAGATGAACAGGAAGTGGAGATGATCGGGGTCATAAAGTCTTGGCTCCAACTGTCAGAGATGTTTGAACCAAAGCAACTCCATCTTAAATAGGGACTGGGTAAAATAAGGCTAAGACCTACTGGGCTGCATTCCCAGGAGGTTAAGACATTCGAAGTCACAGGATGAGACATGAGTTCGGACAAGACACAGGTCATAAAGACCTTGCTGATAAAATAGGTTGCAGTAAGGAAGCCAGCTAAACCCCACCAAAACCAACATAGTGATGAGAGTTACATCTGGTCGTCCTCACTGCTACATTCCCACTAGTGCCATGACAGTTTACAGATGCCCTGGCAGTGTCAGAAAGTTACCCTATATGGTCTAAAAAGGGGAGGCATGAATAGTACACACCTTGCTTAGTATATCATCAAGAAATAACCATAAAAATGGGCAACCAGCACCCCTCTGGGCTGCTGTGCCTATGGAGTAGCCATTCTTTTGTTTGCTCTCTTAATAAACTTGCTTTCACTTTACTCTGTGGACCAGCCTGAAATTCTTTCTTGGTGAGATCCAAGAGCAGTCTTTTGGGGTCTGGATCCGGAGCCTTTTCCAGTAATACAACAGCAATTAATGGTCATGATGGAGAGAGAGTTACATAATGCTGGGTATGTCTTGAAATACCACCAGGGGCAACATGGTCTTATTCTTTGCCCAGTAGCAAATAGCTTTCATCTGCATCTGATTAGCAGTGACTGCCTGAATCAAGGATTGGATCAGGTAGTGCCATGATTGATTAGTGATGTCTCACAGGAGTTGAGCCAGAACTGAGTGGCTGTGTGTTCTCTCTCTCTCTTTTTAATTGACGAGTAAAAAGTGTATATATTTATGGTATACAACATGATGTTTTGATATGTGTATATATTGTGAAATGACTAAGCTACTTAACATATGCATTACCTCACATAATGCACATTTTTGTGATGAGAACACTTAAAATCTACTCTCAGCAATTTTGAAGTATACAATATATTGTTAACTGCAGTCACCGTGATGTATACTAGATCTCTTGAAATTATTTCGTGTCTAACTGAAATTTTGAGTCCTTTGACCAACATCTCCCCAATCCCCACACCCTCTAGTGCATCCTTGAACAAAGTTAATTTTTCTCTCTTTGAACAACAGACACTAGTGGTGATACAGAACTTTTGCTCCTTAGCTCAGCTAGGTCCGAGTTCTTGTCTCATGACCAGGAAGAATTAGGCACATGAACCCCAGAGAGTGAGTGGAGTAGACTTTATTAAGCAAAAGGAAAGCTCTCAGAAAAGAAAGGGGTCCTGAAAGCAGTAGCCAGTCACCCTCTTCACAGTTGAATACCAGGGCTTAAGGTGCATATTCCTGGCAACTCCACCCCATCCTCCCAGTGCACATGTGGGCCCTTAAACTTAGCCACTCCATGTTGATTTATTTCCCTTACTGCACATGTGTTAAGGAATGGAATTTTTCACTGCAGGTGTGTTTAGGCAAGCCTCCTTTGCAAGCTCCCTATCTGCACAAAATATCTGGTGTAAGCACTTGTGGGTGGGTCAGAGGTTCTCTGGGGACCATTTCCTTACTGTCTGCCTAAAGCAAGTTGGCTAACTCCTTTCAACGGGAGAAGGGGCAATATGATGACCTCACTGATTTCTTATGAGGTCATTGTAAGCTGGGCTGTACAAATGCTGAGTTATTCTTAATATGAGTATTCCAGAAACTTCCACCCCTCGGACTCCAGTGCAGGTGACAGAAACAGGGAGCAGAAACAGATCAAGATGCATCCAAGCATTATAGGTGTATCTGCATCTGTACCCTCTGAGTACAGCATTTATGTTACTCAATGATGCAGTAACACAGTAAATGCCACCTCACTCCAGGTCTGGGAGAAACTACTCCCTCCTATGGAATTCACTGAACTTTTCTTTCTCCACTTCCCTTCTTCTCTTCCTCTGTGAACTACCCACTTCCTCCTCTCTCTCTCTCTCTTTTTTTTTTTTTTTTTTTTTTTGCCCTGATCTCTCCCTCCTCCACTCCCACCCTCAGTGACTGACTCCCTCAACTCTCCTGGAAAGGAATTAACTTCTGTGTCTAGCTATCTAGTACCACATGTAATCCATTTGGGATGATGATCTGTTTGATCCTACATAAGAAACACTCTCCCTATACTTTTTAAATTTTTAATTAACACATAGTAATTGTACATATTTATAGGTTACAATGTGATATTTCAATACCTGTATACAATGTATGATGATCAAATTCAGGTAATGAGCATATCCACCACCTCAAATAATTATCATTTTTTTGTGCTATGGACATTTAAAATCCTTTCTTCTAGTTACTTGAAAATACAGAGTTAATTGTTAACTATAGTTACCCTACAGTTCTATAGAACACTAGAACTTATTCCTTTATATCTAGCTGTAATTTTGTATTTATTAACCTACCTTTCTCTATTTCTGCTTTCTCCCACTCTTACCAGCTTCTAATTACCACTATTCTACTCTCAATTTCTATGAGATCAACTTATTTAGCTTCCACTGCATGAATGAGAGAGCATGCAATATTTATCTTCCTGTGCCTGGTTTATTTCACTTATAACGTCCTCTAGGCCCATCCATGTTGCCACAAATGAAAGATTTCATTCTTTTTATAGCTGAATAGTATTCCATTGTGTATATATAGCACATTTTCTTTATCCATTCATCTGTTGATCGACACTCAGGTTGATTTCTTACCTTGGCTATTGTGAATAGCACTGCTATAAACGTGGGAGTACAGATATTTCTTTGACGTTGTGATTTGCTTTCCTTTAGATAAATACACAGTAAAGGTATTGCTGAATCATATGACACTTCTGTTTTCTGTTTTCAGTTCTTTGAAAAACCACTGTGCTATTTACCATAACGGCTGTACTAATTTACATTCCCACCAAGAGTGCATAGGAGTTCCCTTTTCTCTACATTCTTACCAGCATTTGTTTGCTTATTTGTTTTTGTCTTTTTTATAATCACCATTCTAACCGGAGTGAGATGATACCTCCGTGTGGTTTTGATTTGCATTTCCCTGATGATTACTGACCTTGAGCATCTTTATGTGCTTCTTGGCCATTTTTGTGTCTTCTTTTGAGAAGTGTTTATTCAGGTTATTTGCTCATTTTAATCAGATTTTTTTTACCATTGGACTGAGTTTTTTTGTATATTCTGGATACAACTGATTGAGTTTTTTTTTTTTAATATTCTGGGTATGACTCTCTTGTCAAATGAACAGTTAGCAAATATTTTCTTCCCATATGTAGATTGTCCTTTTACTCTGTTGTTTCCTTTGTTGTGCAGAAGCTTTTTAGTTTGATATAAATCCATTTGCCTATTTTTTATTTTGTTTTACATGCTTTTGAGGTTTTGACCATGAAATCTTTGCCATCCAATCTTCAGAAACATTTCCCCTGCATTTTCCTCTCGTAGTTTCACAGTTTCAGGTCTTATATTTAAGTCTTTAATCCATTTGGGTTGATTTTTACGTATAGTGAGAGATAGGGGTGTAGTTTCACTCTTCTGTAGATGGATATCTAATTTTCCTAGAACCATTTACTAAGGAGACTGTCCTTTCTCCAATGTACATTCTTGGTGCCTTGTTGAAAATCAGTTGGCTATAAATATATGGATTTATTTCTAGATACTATATTCTGTTCCATTAGTCTATGTATCTGTTTTTAATGCCATTACCATGCTGTTTTGGTTATACACTTGTACTGTATTTTGAGGTCACATAGTGTGATGCTTCCAGCTTTGCTCTTTTTGCTCAGGACTGCTTGGCTATTCAGGGTCTTTTGTGATCCCATATAAATCTTAGGATTTTTTTCTATTTCTATGAAAAATATTATTGGTATTTTAAAAATCTATAGATTGCCTTAGGTAGTATATTCATTTTAACAATATTTATTCCTCCAATTCATGAACATATGATGTCTTTCTAATTTTTTGTGTCCTTTTCAGTTTCTTTTGTCAGAATTTTATAATTTTCATTTTAGATATCTTTTACCTCCTTGGTTAAATTAAATGAAGAATTAATCACCAGTAGACCAGCCTTACAAGAAGTGTTTAAAGGAATCCTACCTCTGGAAGCAAAAGGCCAGTCATAGTTACCATAATGAAGACATATGAAAGTATACAACTCACTGGTACAGCAGGTACACAAATGCAAAAGGGAAAGGAATAAAACCTTATCCCTACAAAAATCCCAAACCACAAACAAAAAGAGGAAGAAAGGAACAAGGGATATACAAAACAACCAGAAACCAATCGACAAAATGACAGAAGTATCTCTTCACCCATCAATAACCTTGAATGCAAATAAAGTAAATTCCCCAATTAAAAGATATGGATTGGCCGAATGGATTTTTTTTAAAGACCCAACAATATGCTGCCTATAAGAAACTCACTTCATCTGTAATGACACACACAGACTGAAAGTAAAGGGATAGAGAAAGATTCTATGCAAATGAATAAGAAACTTTTTGTAATAGCGATGTTATCTATAGAAGCAACTGGGGAAGTTACAAATCTTGTGACCTCCAGTTATATGACTCCTGAGCAGTAAGCAATTACAGAAAAGAAGCTAGGGAATATTGACTGACTGTTATTTATGGTCCTAGCTTAGCAGAAGAAGCAATGACTGGTTAGAGTCTATGTCTACATCTTAGAAGAATTCAGGTGCCTACCGCAATTCTAACTTTGTGGTCTTTTATTAGTCTCATAAAGGTGGTTGCAGTTCCCAAACAAGGATGGGATCAGTTTTGAGAAGGTCATCCTTGCTTTGAAGTTAAACTATAAAGTAATTGCTTCCATTTAGCTCGGCCTATGCACAAGAATGAGCAAGGGAAGTTAGTGCGTGAGGTTACAAGCAAGATGGAGTCAGTTATGTTAGATTTCTCTCACTGTTATAATTTTGCAAAGGCTGTTTCAAGGGGAAGTGAGGAGGAAGGAACAGTGACCAGGCAGAGGGATTGGTCTATGTAAAGGCACTGGTGTATGAAAGAACATTGCATGCTGTCTCTCCATTACTGTAGAACATGCCTGCATGAGAGACCGACCACATAATACAGCTCCTCAAGAGTCCAGGGCTCAGGGGAAGTGAAGCACCGTGAGGTAACCCACACACAGTCATGTCTGAGTTCTTGGCAACACACTTGTCTTCCCGGGCCCTAAAATTCAGGAGGGTGAGTTCTGGCCTTCCAGTACCTTCTGGGGAAGAATTCATTCATTAATTCAACAAATAAATATTCACTGAGGTTCTACTATGTGCCAGGTCTCATGATAAATTCTAGGGATACAATGACAAAGTAAACCAACAGGTTGTATTCTCATGGAGTTCACGGTTGACCCTCACATCCCCATCTCTGACAAGTGCATATTTCAGACCAGGCTTAATGGAGCTCCCTGGAGAGGGAGAAGGGCCGCCACCTTGAGAACAAACTCCCAGTGGCTTTTATAGACTTCTTGGTGTCTCCAGCAGCATATCCTGCTGACTGGGCCTTCTTCCAGGAAGGATCCAAAGACTGCCCCAGTGGGGCCAAGGGTGAGGGACAGGGCCTGCCACGGGGACCTCAAGGTGTCATGTTTAAATTCAAAGCTCTCAGCACATTTCATGCTGGAAATGATTAGTCAAGTCTCAGGCAGCATCTGGCCCAGGGAGAATACAGAATGCAGAATAAAACCGCCGCAAGGAAAACAAAACAGCACATTCTGGTGTTTGCAGACCTGTCCTTGCTGCTCTGGAGAACCATAAACCAGGGATGGTTCAGATGCAAAATGGCTTTGTTGAAACCTCTGCTTCCTTCTGACTTTCCCCTTCAAAAGCAACACTGCTTTGTTTGTTTGCAGATTTAGCAGCTTTTTCAGGACCCAAATCCATTGTCAGCACCTCTGAGATTAGAGGCTCTTCAAGGGCCGCTGAGGATTATTATTTCCTCTTAATTGCCTGGACTTTAAGGCTGCTTGGAATTCACTCATTGCCTCTTTTATCCGTTAGCATCTTCAAAAGTATTCTCGATATCAGAATAATTCTAATAATAATGATAATATCGTCAACAACCACTTATCAAGAGTCTGTGGCAGGCCAGGTCTCACTAACAACTGAACAGGCAGGCCTCTGTAACAGCTGTCTCAGCACTGACTGAGTGGTGAAGTTAAATATTAAAAGCTGAAAGAGCTAGTGCCCTTATACAAAGGCTGGAATGTAACAAAAGTACACCAAGAGTTGTGCCCAGGCCTTTCCTGGGCCTTGAAACATGACAAGATAATGAAGGAATTCTTAACAGGACCCATTTGGGATTAAACAAGTTTATTGGGGGGTCCAAAGAAACTCCCCAGGCCTCCACAAACAAGTTTTACTGGGGGTCTAAAGGAACTCCCCAGACCTCTGATTTAGTGGGAGACAAGACAAGCGTAATCACCCCAGTACCTGGACCCATCTAGACTAAGTAAATTTACTGAGGTTCTGGAGGAAGGTCTTCAGGACTCACACCTTAGTTATAGACTAGAAGAAGTTAATCACTTATGTCTTTAGATGAATGCATGCTTACACGTAGACATATAGCTTAGAAGGTATATAAGCTCTGGAAAGCTTTGTAATTTTGAGTTGGTCTGGCGATATTTTCCAGGCCTTCTCCCTGTACCCTGTTATAGAAATAAACTCCCTTCTTCCCCAGTTCATCTGCATCTCATTATTGTATTGCAAGAATAAGCAGTCCAACACTCGGTTTGGTCTGGGAACAAGTCTAGTATGTGCCATACTCTATGCCAATCCCTTGGTGCATTTGGCCAAATTTAACCCTCTTAATTACCCTATAAAGTTGATATTCATAGTGCATGGCTATGGTACGCCACTCAGACCTCCCTTCAAGACTGAAGTGCTCATTCCCCCAGCTGCTGATAATATTACTGGCTGACAAACAACTCGGTCAAGTTCTTCTTCAGGAGTTAAACCTACCCGGTGGAAGGGCACTGCCTCCCGCAAAGTTTCCGCCCCAGGGGCAGCCTATATCCAATGACCCAGCCCCCTCCCCTCCAGGAGGGAGGGCCTTCGGGATCATCCCAGCCCCAGGTAGCTTATGATGTTAACATAATATGATGTTCACCTCCTCCCTCTGCCTGGTTCTGCTTCCCTCACTCCCAGCAAATGCTGAGCCCCAGAACACTCCCTAGTAAACTCCCATCTCTTCCAACTCTGGAGGCTTTTCCCCTTTTAGAAAGCCCGTCTCTGTCAACCCAAAGGGAGTTAGAGTCAGAAAATAAAGTCTTGCCAGTTCTTCCCAGGAGCAAAGAAGTCCCATGGCTTTGTGATTGAAAGCCTTGGTTAGTGTATTGGTTTCCCATTGATGCTGTAAAAAATTACCAAAACTGTAATGGCTTAAAGCAACACAAATGTACTTCCTTGCAGTTCTGGAGGACAGGAGTCTAAATCAGCTCTTCCTGGGCTAACATCAAGATGTTGGGAAAGTTTGAAAGTTCCTTCTGGAGGCTGTGTGAGGATAATCTGTTTCCTTTGTCTTTTTCCACCTTCTAGAAGCAGCCCACATTCCTTGGCTCCTAGCTTCCTCCTCCATCTCAAGGTCAACAGCATAGTGTCTTTAAATATCTCTCTCTGTCTCTCTCTCTGTCTCACCTGTCCTGCTTCTGCCTTCCCCATCATATCGCCTCTGATTCCAACTCTCCCACATCCCTCTTATGAGGATTCTTGTGATTAGTTTGAGCCCACTCAATAATTCAGCATCATCTCCTCACTTCAAGATTCTTAACTTAGTCCTTACTGCCACACAAGGTCACATATTCACAGGTTTCAGGAATTTCAAAGTAGACATCTTTAGGGGGCTATTATGCTATCTACCATAATTGGGAAGATGGAAATACAACTCCTTCTTTTCAGTTTCATACAGCTAAGAGGTCAATTTCAAATCGTTAAATTGGAAGATGATTCCGCCATATTAACACAGCTTTGTGAAATACGGGCTGAAATTCCTTGTGCCTGATATCCTTTAGCAAAAAATTCATCAATGTGTCTAACAAGATGGAAGATGTTGGGGTATCTGTTTTGCCACTACCTTTATTCCATACCTGCACACTCAGAACTTTCCATTCTTCAGAAATCATGACCAACCTTCCCACCTTGGGAGCTCCATTAAATAGACCCCCAGGTGCTGGGATCCTCTTGTCTGTCCCTTGGTAACTCCACAGTGATACCTGGCTTGTGCCTTTAGCTCTGAGCTCACAGTTGTCACAGCAACTAATGCTCAGGGGTGCACTGAGGACCATCTAGTCCTGCCCACACTGTCCAGCACCGTAGCCACTGGCCACATGTGGTCATCGAGCCCTTGGAATGTGTTTTTTCCAGATGGAGATGGGCGCAAGTGTAAAATACACACCAGATTTCAAAGACTTACTACAAAAAAGAATGAAAGGCCATGAGGAGACATGCAGGAAACTTAAAGGCACATTATTAAGTGAAAAAAGCCAGTCTGCAGAGGCTACATTCTGGATGATTCCAACTCTGTGATGTTCTGAAAAAGGCAAAACTGTAAGGACAGTAAAAGATCTGTGGCTGCCAGGAGTTGCAGAAAGGAGAATTAAATTGGCAGAGCGTAGAAAATGTTCAGGGCAGGGCACTGAAATAATTCTGCCTCTTAATACTTAGGCTGTATTAAGGCTAATGTTAATGTTTTGGGTATATTAAGTTAAATATACTATTAAATATTATTTAAGTTTACTTTACTTGGTTTTTTCTACTTTTTTAATGTGACTACTAAGACAATTTTAAGTTACATCAAATTATATAATTCCATAGGTTCTACAATTATATAAAATCACATTTGCAGCTCACTTTATATTTCCACTGGGGAGCCTTGGTCTAATCAATCGATTTCTACAGAAGCTTTCTTTACCCACAGGCCCCACAGAATGTTGGCTGCTTTATTCGTCTGTAAGCGAATGCCACGCACGCTCTTGGTACATAAAGAATATTTTAGTCACTGTTTGCTGAATGAATGAGAGACTAATTGGGTGAGCACTTCAGCAGGCTCGGGATGGTTCTGTGATGCTATGGCTCACTCTCGCTCTTTCTCTTTCATCCTGGAAACAAGTCCTCTGCTGCTCATCCAAGGAACGTCTTGTGGGACACTGTAGACATCCCTCCACCTCCAGCAAAGTAGTTCCTGAAACTACTGTTTAATCAATTCATACTCAACATTCCATCTATGCCATTCCCTTTACACCCTCTTTACATTTTCAAATGGTAACTGTGTGGGAATTAATACCTCCACTTTACAGGCAAAATGCCCAGGAAAAGAAACGTCAGGGTACTTGCTGAAAGGTCACAGAGGATTTTGGTTTTCTGGACTCCAGGCCTAAACTAAAAGCACAAGCAATTACACATCTTTGCTCAACCAAAGGGAGATTGTCAAGTCAGGTTTTGTTTTACTTTATTATATTTTCTTTTATTGCATTTTTCTGATGGTAAAAGTAATACATCATCATTGTAGAACATTTAAAAGATGAAGGAAAGTCTAGGGAAACATGAATAAACGTGCCCTACAATCCTACCCTTCCGTTACAGTCAAATAAAAGCATATTTTCCCCTAATCTTTGTACTTAGGACCCTTTACATAATTGACAGTATTTTTACAATTTCTCTGCCTTACTTTTTTATTCACTATTGTAGCATAAATATGTACAACATTATTTCAAACTCACCATGGAACAAGATAAATGCTATATGTGGAAAACCCATAATTAATTGAATTTTGTTCAGATTATGCATCTCTGGACTGTTTCCCATTGACCATTGTGAGAGAGCCTGGCTCTGCATCTTTAGGGGAAAATCTTCACTCCCTCATGTGCTATTTTCAGGATGAAGATGAAGAATTAAAGTTATTGAGTAAAAGAGGAGAAATATGAATGGGGCCCTTGATACATCCAGCAAGGCTTATATAAAATGCCCTTACCAGACTCTACCCAGCTGTTACACGCTGTCCTGCAGTCTCTAGCCCTGACAGAGAGGAGCTGAACACTCAGAAGATGAGTAAAAAGCCACTAATTCTGCCTTGTTCCGGGCCATACGAGATCCTTTTCTGGGTCAGAACAGATCCCTCCCAGAAAGCAGTGTGGGAGCCAGTGTCCATTCACCCTTAAAATGTACAGGGAAATCTGCAAGAGAAATCAGAACAAAAATTGAACTTAAGCCATCCTAAGGGGGAGTGGAATGTGTTGGCTCACATGGTTTGAAAATGATACTGAAAGAGTATGTAGCATTGAAAGGATGGGTTACAGGGATAATGTCTCCAAGCAATGGAACTGGCTCTGGACACTGCCAAAGTACATCTCTCATCCTTCTCTCTTCTCTCTCTCTCTCCCTGTCTCTCTTTCTCTCTCCCTCTCTCCCCCCTCTTTCCCTCCTCTCTCTCCCTCTTTCTGTCTCCCTCTCTCTTTCCTTCTCTCTCGCTCCCACTTTCTCCCTCCCTCCCCACTCTCCTTCTCTCTTCTCTCCCTCTTTTTTTTTTCTCTCTCTCTCTCTCCCTCTCCCCGCCCCCATACATTTCTCACCTCCCTTTTCCCTCCTTGGCTTCACATCTTCCACTACAAACAGGCCTTTCTACATGACAGGAAAAAAGATAACTCTCAGCACCTCCAACTTTACGCCCCACTTTGTATTTACAACCAAAAGCAAGAGTATCTTTCTCACAGTATCTTTCCTATGCGTCAATTCCAGGGAAGAATGCTAATTGGCTCTGCTAAGGTCACATGTCCACCCACTGAACCAATTACTGACACCTAAGAAATAGAGGTCGATGATGGGTCAGACCTGAGTCATACGCCAACCTCATTGGTCAGATCTGTTATCCGAAGAAGGGAGATGCACAAAACTCCTTGGACAATCTTTTTAAAAATAGCTACTGGCCACACGATGGCTCGCACCTGTAATCCCAGCACATTGGGAGGCCGAGCTGGGTGAATCACCTGAGGTCAGGAGATTGAGACCAGCCTGGCCAACATGATGAAACACCGTCTCTACTAAAAATACAAAAATTAGCTGGGCGTGGCATTGCATGCCTGTAATCCCAGCTACTCCGGAGGCTGAGGCAGGAGAATTGCTTGAACCAGGGAGGTGGAGGTGGCAGTGAGCCGAGATTGCACCACTGCACTCCAGCCTGGGTGACAGAGCAAGATTCCATCTCAAAAAATAATAATAATAATAGCTATCTTGGTTAAGCATGCTTTTATCTATACCCATAAACTCCAAAAACATCAGGTTATGAAAGCAAGAGCATGGACTTTGTCATAGTTGTCATAGATAGAAGTCATTATTTAAGGTAATTTTCAGTTTTACTGTTTTGTTTGTTTGTTGTTTGTTTTGAGACAGGGTCTCGCTCTCTCAACCAGGCTGGAGTGCAGTGGTGCTATCTTGATTCACTGCAGCCTTAACTTCCCTGGGCTCAATTGATCTTCCTACCTCAGCTTCTTAAGCAGCTGGGACTATAGGCACACACCGCCACACCTAATTTTGTTTGCTTTTTTTTTTTTTTTTTTTTTGTAGAGTTGGGTTTCACCATGTTGTCCAGGCTGGTATCAAATTCCTGGGCTCAAGCGACCCACCCACCTCAGCTTCCCAAACTGGGAATACAGACATGAGCCACTGCACCCAGCCCTTTCACTTCAAAAAGTGGAAAAATGACGGGAAGATAACTTGTAAATCAATAGAAGGATCTACCTTCTATTGATTCCAAATGGTTGCCTATAATTATGCTATTTACCTGGAGATCTCACATGCTAGACGACAAATGTTTCTCTGCAATTATCTGATTTTTACAATGCATAATTTAGGTGTTCAAGTTGTCGGGAAAGAGCACTTATCTATAAATAAAAAATTATGTATGTGTATCATCAGGTTTTAAGGTAATCAGTAAACAGGGTATTTAAGAAACGTGTACAGTAATTACTAAAACTTGCTATTTGGGGCATATTACTTAACTAGGTAATGAAATAGCTGAACACTAGTTTCTATTTAAATGTCATTCATCTGCAGATAGGAAGACACTGCAGTTTTTAATTAAATCGTAGAATATCTCAGCTGTACTGTGCATTAGGTAGAAAGCTCTTTCTCTTTTATAGTGGGATGAACTGAGGTTTACTTCTCTGGCACCAAACCTAGAAATAAAGGTTATGAAATCTTCAATAGAATTTTCCACATCCCTTTAACATCTGCCTTGTAAAATGAGATAATTTTTATAAACATAAAAATTTACTTATAGTTGACTTCAGAACTGAGATGGAAGAACATAGTATCCAGAAACTAGAAACTATGTGTTAGGTATTGTGCAAAGCACTTTGCATGTTTCACCTCATTAGAACCACCTGTCTTTTGCGGGTGATAAAACCAGGGTTCGGAGGGCTGATATTCATGTCCAAGGTCACACAGCTTTTGAGTGGCAGAGCTGGAATTCGAATCAAGCCAATCAGACTCCAAGGTCCATGTTCTGGCTGCCATAGCATGAGCTCGGAAGCTGGTAGTTAAAGGGATGAATGCCAAAGTTTTCTTCTAATTGTTGGGTTCTATGATGCCAGTTTTTGTAGCTCCACTCTTAAATGGCACAAAAATAGCATCTGGTGAACCAAGGCTCAGGGGAACCGAATTCTGCTGGATAGTTCTGTCACTTGTTGTATTTTGCAAAGCAAAGCCTGTAGGAACTATATCATTTGCTGCAGACATTATGTCTTCCCCTGAGGGTGGCAAGCAGTAGATTTCAGGACATAACCAGAGTCCACAGAGTACAGATTTTGAACCTGAACTGCCGGGGTTCACATACAGACTCAACTATTTTTTCATCCATGGATATAGGCAACTAATTTACCTTCTCTAAAGCCTAAGGACCTTCATGTGCAAAATGGTTTCAAACATATTACGTTACTACTCACCTGAATTTTGTTTAATATATTACATATTTTGACCATAGCACATAAGTCAGATGCTGCTGCTGTCTTCATACTTACTTAGTTTCAAATGCCAAGATGGATTCATTCATCCATTAAATAAATATTTGTGGACTACAAGCTATGCGTTGGGCACTGTGCTAAGCCCTGCCTATATACTAGTGAACAAACAGATGCAGTCTTGCCTTCATGAAATTTGTAATCTAACTGGTGAGAAAAAAATGTATTGGTTAGAAATGCGTTTGGCTATCATTAATTTTTTTTTAAAAAGCCCCACGCTGTCTTAAGCTATAAGTACATGTGGGACTTTAAAAAAAAAAGCCCAGAATAAATAAACCTAGATTTGGCTTAGAAGCTCAGTGATAGCATGAGAGTCCTGGGACCATCCTGTCCTCTGTTATTCTCAGTGTGAAAATGAGGTCTCACCTCATGGTCACAAGATGGCTGCCATGACTCCAAGCAATACATCTCCACATGATGACACTCTTCCAAAAGGAAGGAATCATTCTTCAATGAGAGAGGAAAATGTTTGTTCGAAACTCCTAGGAGATTTCTTAGGTGTCATTGGCAAGAACCGAGCCACTGAGTCACATGACTACCCCTAAACCAATTCCAGGCAAAATAAAGTGGTTAGACCAATTGTGATACATCTCTTGAGGCTGAACAATTACCTCTTTCTTTAGCAAAAAAGTTTAAAATGAGAGAAAAAAATGGGAGAATGTTTGTTGGACGGATGAAAGATGTCAGGTGTGGTCAGGAATACAAGAGACACTGCTGTGGGAGGGAGCCTGGGTTGAGTGTAAGGAGATCACCAGGAAATGCTGAGAAACAGACCAGCTGAGGTGCCAAGTACCCAGTGGGAAAAGGAGCCCAGAATATGCACCTGCTGGGGGAGCTGAGATAGCCAGACATAGAAGCAAAGGAACAGCTCAGGGAGTCTCGAACTCCAGTGTCTACAGGGACCAGGTTGGCAATGAAAATGGGCAAAGTCACCTGGACAGAGGTCAAGACAAATGGGATGGGGTATGCCCCATCTGTCCAAAGGGACCAGCAGCTACTCCAGAATAGCCCACTATGGCCAGTGGGAATTCTGGTCCAGGGCTGTGAGAGCTTCAGAATCTTCAAAAGAAGCCAGAAATCTAGATTTCTAAAGAAATCTCCCAATTTTTAAGCATTGGTAACAAATTTAAAATACTGTTAATAAAATGGTGATCCAAGCAAAATATCTGCAGGCCAGATTCTCGGCATGGACCTTCAGTTAGCAGCCTTAGGAGTAATATTGCCTTGTCTAATCCAGGAGGCTCTCACAACAAAGCCAAATGGCTGTGCATTGGTTCCTGCTTCCTTGCATCATAATGCCCCAGCATGTTCCTAGACCCTAGTGTGCTCGTCAAGTAGTGTGTTTCCACTCTTTGAGCACCTTGCAGCCATCAATGGATCTCTTCCAGTCCTGGATCATCCTTATTCTGATATTCAGAAGGATCAGTAGAGAAAGCCGTGGAGGCCAATCATGACAAGCTGTTGAAAAACAACAAAGTTTTTTTTTTTGCAAAGTATGTTTATCATTCATTTAACAAATATTTATGGGGTACCTACAGGGACCAGACACTGTCCCAGGACCTGGAAATATCATGAAACCAAGACCAAGACAGCCTCATTCCTTGGGAGAGTTTGCTTTCTCTGTGTCTTTGGTTTCCTTGGCTCAACTCTCTGCCCCATCTTTTCCAAGGTGGTATGGTGCCCACCACCACACATCCAGGATCTTTGTTTTGATCCTCTCTTTGCTAGCCCATCCTCACTTCCCTCATGTAGTTCCCTGGAGAATTCTCTACCTTTTGGCTCACTATGCTCCTCTTCTTAATTTGGGAATGCTACAGTGAATATTCTGATAGGAGAACATTCTTTCTGCCACCATCAAGCCTCAGTGTTAGGTGATCTTGAGTCACAGGGGCCATGATTGTTTTTAGAAGGTCTCCCCGCAGGGCTCTTGGAAGAGACACAGTATAAAATGTCCTCTATGTCAGCACTGATGGAGTTCGGGTGTGAAACCTACCACCGACTCACAGTTCGGTGGAGTGCTGCTGACAGAATGTTCACATCTTGCTGGGCGCTTCTCAGAGTCAGCAAAGACTTAACCCAATGGATTTCAATCCTGACTGCACACTGGAATCCATGACCAATGCCCCTATCCACACCAATTAAATCAAAATTCTTCAGGGTGGGGCCTGGAGCTCAGCATTATGTTAAAGCTCCCCAAGTTAGTTGAGAATCCGGTTGCAAACCCAACAGCTGCACCCTTATTACAGGGTGCAGCTCATGCATGAAGGCTTGTAGACTATTAGCTTCTGCTCTCGAAGTCCAACCTTAGGATCTCAGCTTGGCTACAGACTGATCCAACTAACCTCTCCAGACTCAGTTTACCCATCAGTAAAAAGAGGATAGTCATAAATAATGACTCCCTTGATGGATTAAATGAAATGATCAATGGAAAGGCCTTGGCTTATGATGAAAGCTATTATTAATTGTTTGTTTATTACCTATCTTCTTACTCTCCCCTCCCTATGGGGATCATCTGCCTGGTAAGATCAGCCCTGATTCTCAAATGATTTGGTGAGAGTTCCCAGGTTCTGTGTGTGTGAATGTGTGTATAAGTGTCTTTTATTTCTGTCTGCCTCCCTGACACTCCTCTACCAAAATATCACCAAGTTCTGTCACAGGGAGAGGCTTTGATAACTTGGAGGATACTTATGACTCAACGTAGCTGCCGGGATACATGGCAGAATTAGGAATGCCTTTTCCCCCTCTGTTTGCAACACTTTCTGGAATACGATCATGTTGTCTTAAAAGTGAAAAGTGAAGAAAATGGCAGCTCAGTTATTTTTAGGCACAATTACTGTCTTGAGAAACTCTGAATGGCTTTGTCACCTCCAAGCAGAACTAAGAGAAGCCAGCCCTCTCCCAGAGTGCTGTGTGGTAGCTGGAGCTGACAGTCCCTGCCAATAAGGTTTCTATACATATGTGCGAATGGCATGATTGGGGAAGGGTGCCATTATTACAGGCCTGGTGAGAAAACTTTCCAGAAAGAAAAACAATATTAGAAAATAAAAAGATGAGAGGCAAATTTAACAGACAAGCTTTCTACACTTCCCACTGCCTCTAAATGTCACATCTCTGAAGACTCAATTTGGTGAAAAAGCACCATTTGAGGTTGTGATGCTGGAGCCCCTACAATCTCACAGCAGAAAGATCTCATCCTGGAGGATTTCACAGGGTGGTGACAGGCAAGGAGAACATCAGCCTTGGAGACACACAGATCGTGGGTTCAAATCTCAGCTCCACCATGGTCTAGGCCAACCAATTTAACCTCTCCAGACTTAGTTTCCTCATCTTTTAAATGGGGATAGTCACAAATCATACCTACCTTGCTGGATTAAATGAGATGATGAATATAAAGGTCTTGCCTATTATTAATTGTTCATTTGTTCATTTATTCAACAAATAATTATTCAGCGCTTTCTCTCCATCCAGCATTCTTCCAGATGGTGGGGCCTACCTCCATGAACAAAACACATTTGGAGGGTGTGAAGGATTCAGTTAGCATGGCCAGAAAAGACTTCGCTGAGAAGGTGAGGGAGAGAGCCATGCAGATATCTGGGGAAAGAACATGGCAGTCAGAGGGATCAATCAGCAAAGCTGCTGAAAAGCAAACAGGTCAGGGGTATGAGGAACAGCCAGGTGGCCAGGGTGTCCAGAGCAGAGTAAAAAAGAAGGAGACAGTAAGAGAGACAGGGTCAGAGAGACCACAGGAGACGGGGCTGCATGAGGCCAGTCAGACCATCGTAAGAGTTTGAGTTTTACTCTGAGTTGTGAACCGTTGGAAGAGTTGGAGCACACAGAAGTGGCAGGATCTATTTCCATGTTCGTGCAATCCCTCCAGCAGCTTGGGAGAACAGCCTGGAGGGAGAGGTAAGATTGGAGCGGGGAGAAGAATGTGAGGGCCTCATCCACATCTAGATGCAATAGTATAGGGGCAGCAGTGGAAGGGGTAAGAAATGGCTGCACTCAGGGTATATTTTGAAGACAAATTCTGATGGAATTTGCTGACAGACAAAATATGGGGTGTAAGAAAAAGGGAGACATCAAAGATGACTCCAAGATTTAAGGCCTGTTTTTGGTTTTTATAAAAAAGTATTATTCAAAAATGGCTTAACTTCAAAATAGAGGACAGTCCTTTCCAAGAGGAAGATTGTAGCCTTATGCTAGTATCCATACATTTATCTACCTGCCTACATATCTATCCATGTATCTATCTATCTATGTATCTATCTATCCATCCATCCGTCCATCCGTTCATCCATCTATCCATCCATCTTCTATACATCCATCTATCCATCCATGTATATATCATCTATCTATCCATCTATATATCTATCTATCCATCCATTCACCTGTCTATCCATCTGTCTGTCTTATCTATATATCTCTTCATCCATCCATTCATCCACTTATCTATCCATGTAACAGCTCCTTTTTTAGTGTAATCATAAACTTCTTGAAAACCAACATTAATAAACTAGTCTTTAATAATCCAGCATTAATCAACAGAGCAGCCTCCCTCCTAACCTAACACTGCCTTTGCCTAAGCAGTGGGCTCTGGATGGGAGAGCTGGATAACTTCCTTCAGCTTTGGTTTCTGCTCTGAGTGTGAATTCCCAAAATTCCACACAGATAATTGAGTTGTCTACTATTCCAGCAACACCACAGAAATCCCAATGAAATGGCTTTGAATGAAAGAAAGAGCTCCTGAGAAGGTAGCAGAGTGCCAACACTGCCAACATCTAGTGGTGTGATCCTAGGAGTTGTTGTCAGCCTCAAGCCTTGGTCTCTCTTTGGTAGGGAGGAGCCAATGATGTAAATCCCTCATCCTACTGGAAAGATGGCCAACCTTCAAGATGGCCTCATTGATTCTCTTCTCCTGATGGTTCCACTGTTGTGTAGCCCCTTCCCACATTTAACAGGCTGACTTGTATAACCAACAGGATACTGCAGAAATGATTGTGACTTCTGGTGTGTGGGTGTAAAAGACATGGCAGCCTCTGCCTTTCTCTCTCTTGGAGAAATCAAACACCATGTCATGAGGACACCCAAGCAGGTCTCTGGGACTGTCCATGTGATGAGGAACCTCCAGCCACCATCAGGCACCAACTTGCCAGCCATGTGAGGGCACCATTGTGTAAGTGGCTCCTCCAGCCCCAGTTGAGCCTTCAGATGACAGCAGCCCCTACCAACAACTTGACTATAGCCTCATGAAAGACCCTGAGCCAGAAGCATCCAAATAGGTAACTCCCAAATTCCTGACCACAGAAACTGCAAGATAATAAACGTTTATTAATATTGGAGGCTGCAAGTTTGGGGGTGATTTGTTTTTCAGAGATAGAACTAATATAGTCCCCTAATAATAAAGGGTGGAGGCACACTTTTTAGCCTGATACAGAAGCCTCACCCTGACTCACAGACTCTGTCTCATCTCACACCCATCATCCTCCCATATAAGACATGTACACCCTGGTCGTGGCCCAACAGACCTCCCAAAATCTTTTAAACACAGACAGCATGCTCTTTCTCACATCTACACCTTCCCAAATGCTATTCTCCCTCTCTCTGCAATGCCCTTCCACCAATCCTTTCTAGAGAACGCCACCTCTTCCCTTACAACCCAGTTCAAATGACACCTCCCCATGAAGCCTTCCCCAGGAGATATGCACCTCTCTGCATTCCCATAGCACTCTGCAGACACCTTAGCACTAAATATTGGTATGAATTTTGCACTGTCACTTTCTGCACATGGCAAGAGTCATGTCTTCGGCATCTTAGCATTTCTGCTGGCACATAGTAGGCTCTTAGAAAGCATATGAAGGCTAAAGATGTCAGTTACCATTTGCTCAGATCCTTTTATGGGCCAGCACAGATTATCTTCACTTCACCAACCTACTGAGGCAAGAACTTTGCATATAAGAAAACCGAGGCTCGGAGAGGCTAGCACTTTGCCCAAGATCTCAGAGCTGCCTAGCGACGCATCCGGGATTAAAACCCAGAGAAAAACAAAATGAATTTTCCCAAAATATTTTTAGAGTTTTTGTCTGATTTATCCCTCCCACCACTTTATAGGTAGCTGGCGATCAAATGAGAGAAATGTATGCACAAAACATTTGCGATAATAAGTCTCGGCAAATGCAATGGGTGACCATTGCTGTTAACAACCCGAGCCTCCTTCCTACAGACCCAGAAGCCAGAATCCAAATTCCCCAGGCCTTTTTCTTTTTAAATGTCTTCAAGCCCTGCCAGGTTCTATGCTTGCCCCTTACAACAAGGTGCTCTGACATTTCAGCAGCCACTCCTTCCCCTCTTCCCCCACACCACCTGCAGACAGGCAAAGGGAACCAGAGGGAGGCCTCTCTCAGGATGGGTGCTGTTTGTCTAACACTTTAATTTACTGTCCTGCTACTGCCGCTTCATTTGGTATTCAGTGTGATCGCATCCATCCAGATAATGAATGTATGTGGTAATAACGTGGATGCCACATGCACTTACGCTCAGCATTGTGCAGGGTTTTGCCAGCAGAGCTGCAAAGTGGCTAGCTCAGGAACTCTGCCAATTTTAAAACTTTCTTTTTCTTTTTTTTTTTTTTGACAGGTTCTTGCTCTGTCATCCAGGCTGGAGCACAGTGGGGCAATCTCGGCTCACTGCAACCTCCACCTCCTAGGCTCAAGTGATCCTCCCATCTCAGCCTCCTGAGTATCTAGGACTACAGGCACCTACCACCATGCTCGGCTAAATTTTTATATTTTTG
The DNA here is from genome assembly GCF_002776525.5 of Piliocolobus tephrosceles. Classification (NCBI taxonomy): domain Eukaryota; kingdom Metazoa; phylum Chordata; class Mammalia; order Primates; family Cercopithecidae; genus Piliocolobus; species Piliocolobus tephrosceles. The sequence goes on along the minus strand of NC_045450.1, from coordinate 9,419,365 downwards.
GTAGAGACGGGGTTTCGCCATGTTCCCCAGGCTTCTGCCAACTTTAAAAGAAGGTTTTCCTTTCCCCACCCCCACCTTTTTCAGATGGTTCAGGTATTTCTGCTGAATCGCACCTCTTTTGCCTCTCTGACTCATAATTATTTTTATGTTTGTCTTTGAACAAGGTCTCAATGCCCACCTGTTGGTTCACAAAGAAGGTTCTTTTGATGCCTCCTTCTGAAACAGGGCCTTCCAGTAGAACTGTCAGTGGTGATGGAAAGTTCTACAGCTGCAAGGTGCAAGATGGTAGCCACGTACAGTTATTGAGCACTTAAAATATGGCTAATGTGACTAAGAAACTAACTTTTATGACATATTTTATTCTCATTAGTTTGAATTTAAATAGCCACATTGGCTATCATGGGGGACAGCATAGTTTTAAAAACTAAAACTAGACTAGATCAGAGCTTCTCGAACTTAATGTTTATGCTCATTACCAAGGGATCTTGTTAAAATGCAGATTCCAACTTAGAGGTGGAGTGGAGCCTGGGATTCCACATTTCTAACAAGCTCCTGAGTGACGCTGCTAGTCCTCGGACTACCCTTTGAGAAGCAAATGATCAGGGTGGTGGTTACATTATCATTTGCATAATTCATTAAATTGAACACAGAATGTTCTGGAACTTTCCTATTTTATGTACTACCTCAGTCTCTTGAAGGTTGCAGTATAATCTTCGAATCCTAAGTTCGGTGGTTCTCACCATTGGTTGCACATAGACTTAACAGAAAAATCTCAGTGTTAAGGCCGAGTGTGGTCGCCCATGCCTGTAATCCCAGCACTTTGGCAGGCCGAGGTGGGCAGATCATGAGGTCAGCAGATCGAGACCATCCTGGGTAACATGGTGAAACCCCGTCTCTACTAAAAAAAATACAAAAAATTAGCCGGGCATGGTGGCGGGCGCCTGTAGTCCCAGCCACTAGGCAGGCTGAGGCAGGAGAATGGCGTGTACCTGGGAGTCAGAGCTTGCAGCGAGCCAAGATCACACCACTGCACTCCAGCCTAGGTGACAGAGCAAGACTCCATCTCAAAAAAAAAAAAAAAAAAAAAAAAATTCCGTTTTTTTAACATGGTAACAAAAAATGTTAACATGTCCCAGACATTTTTTATTGTAACCTCACAAATTATAGTTGTATATATTTATGCAAGTGCCAAGTGAGTTATGATTTCTGAATACAATGTGGAATAATTAAATCAAGCTAATTAACATATCTATCACTTCAAATGTTTATTATTTTCTGCAGTGAGGACATTTGAAATTTATTTTCTTAGCGATTTTAACATGCACAATACACTATTTTTAACTATATCCACCATGCTGTGCAAAAGATCTCAAAAAAAGAAAACCCACAAACTTATTGCTGCTTTCTCGATAAGGCTTTTTCCAGAGGGTGGAGGGTGAGGGGAATGGAAAGATGATGTTCCAAACATTTCATATGGTGTACTTCTACTCAAACATTATTTGTTGTTTATTTGGAATGCAAATTTAACTGGGCTTGTTGTAGCTGTTGCTATTTTGCTAAATTGATCAACCTTAGTTGCACATTAAGAGCACCTGAGAAGTTTCTTTTTTGATTGTCAATGCCCAAGCCTCATTCTGTCTCAAAGATCCTAATTGTCCTGGGCATACCCACGTTGCATGCTTTGAAAGCTCTCCAGGTGACTGTAATTTGCCGCCAGGGCTGTGAAGCACCAGGCTAAGTCTGTGGACCTTAAACTTCAGCAAGCATTAGTCTCCCCTAGAGGGCTTGTTAAAACACAGATTGTAGGACCCCCACCCCAAGAGTTTCTGAATCAACTGACTTTCTTACAAGTTCCCAGGTGGTGTTGATGCTGAAAGTCCAGGCACCACCACTCTCCGAGAACATCTGGGTTCCTAGTCAGCAAGTCTTGAGCATGAAAAATTGCATTTTTAACAAATTCCCAGGTGACATTGATGCTGGTGGTCCAGGCATCACATTTGGAGAACCCCTGGGTTCTCCAAATGCTGACCCAGAGATGAAATTAACCCAAACTAGAAGCAAGCCAGTGTCTAAGGTCTGGTTCGTTAGCAGGTACACAAACAAAAATCCAATGAAATCTGAACTGCCTGCAAGTCAAGGGTGCATTCCCCCCAAGGAGCTCACTCTGTTTCCTCTCTATTGGTGGTGAGGGATGATGGGAACCTTTTTTAGCATCAGTTGGACCTGGTCCCACCACTTACTGAACAGTGGACCTTGAGAAATGTGCACCCATCTCAGAGCCTGGTTTGTAAAATGAGCACCAACTACTCTTATTTCATGAGAAGGTAAAACGAAACAGGTATGCCATGTGATCGAGTAGGCACTCAGTGTGTGCTGTCACCAAGAGGAAAATGCAACACTTGGGCAACTCTGGCCAGAATACTGTGAACCAGCACCATCCATCCTCATAAATCTACAACTGAAAGATAACAAGCTTGACTAGACCTGAATTTTAATCGAGGCCAATAATGTGCCACCCTGGCAGCTATTAGCATCATCTGGGAAGACTTTTTCAAGGACCAGGGCCAGGCCCCACACGCAGGGATGCTGTGCCAGTTGTTCTGAGGCAAGGCACGGTCATCAGGGTTTTTGAAGCTTCTCAGATGTTTCTTGTGGACAGAAAAAGCTGAAAATTGTTTGTGTGGGGCTGGCTTTAATCCCAGGCTTCTGGCAAACTGTGCGACCTCTCTGTGTCTTGGTTTCATCCCTGTTTCCACTGCATATGGACAAACCTTCTCTCTCTCACCGGACGATGAGAGAAAATGTGCTGAGAGATCAGAAGGAGGCCTGGAGATCACCCAGTCCAGCCTCCCTTATTTCACAGGTGGTGAAGTTGAGACTCAGGGAGAATGAGCAGTTGGTCCAAGCTCACTCAGCTAGGTGTGTGATTCACATGACACAACTTGACCCAGCTGTGGTTCAAAATCTATTTACTTTTATTGAACAAACACTTCTCAGCTTAGTATGTTCCAGATACTGTTTGGTTTTAAATGTTTTACAAATAGTAGATACCCAATCCTCATAATACGTCTAAGAGGTCGGTGGTATTGGTGTTCATATTCCCATTTCACAGACTAAGCAACTGAGGCCCAGAAAAATTAAGCAACTTGCCTAAGGCGATGGTGTATGGGAAGCTCTGTGGTAACTCAGTCAGTAGAGCACTAAGGGAAGGGGTTATTTTGTAACCCAAATTTACCAGGACATATACCTTCTCATCCTCGTTGCCAAAGGACAGAGATTTTAGAAGACAAGAATATTTTATCACTTTCCCTTTCTCCATCAATAAAACAAACTATAAAGTGACTGAAAAAAGCCCCTTAACTTTTATAAGTAAAGAGATGCCACATCTCAGTAAACCAGCCTTCTCAACTCAGAGGCACTAAATGCTTTTTTAAGAAAAACCATGAACACTTTTTTTGTGCCAAGAAGGCTTTGCCAGTTAAGGAAATGAGAACTCATCAGCAGTGGCTGCTCAGTCGGTCAGTGTGATTAGGCAAAGCTTAGACCCCGGTCAAAATCTGCCCCAACCTTATTTCTTCATCAGCCTCGGATTCTAGAAACCCGAAGGTCTCCTTGGCAAGTTTAGTTCCCCAAACTGTGGTTCCTGCTGAAGAGAGGAGAGGAGACCTTGGTCCGAAGTTTTGTATCTTTTCTGAGACCCTCACTTGCTACTTGAAATTGAGAACTTTGATCCAAGGCACCATTATTCCCCCTAGAAATTCATCTTTGTAAAACTCAAATCTGTTCACATCACGTCTGCACTTAAAATTCCTCAATGTCTCCCTCTTACCTTATTGACAATGGCAAATCCCTCAGCAGGGTCTGATCACAGTCATTACTTTCTCTACCCCCCACCGCTCAACCCATCTCCCAGGCTCCTTTTATAACTGCCCGACGGGTTCACTTTGCACACTGCCTAGGCAGAGCCCATTTACCAAGACAGGGGAATTGCAATAGAGACAGAGTAATTCACACAGAGCCAGCTGTGCGGGAGACTGGAGTTTAATTATCATTACTCAAATCAGTCTCCCCAAGCATTCGGGGATCAGAGTTTTTAAAGATAATTTGGCGGGTATGGGCTTGGGAAGTGAGGAGTGCTGATTGGTCAGGTTGGAGATGGAGTCATAGGGGGTTGAAGTTAGGTTTTCTTGCTGTTCCTGGGTGAGATGGCAGAACTGGTTGAGCCAGATTAGTGGTCTGCATGGTGTCAGCTGATCCATGGAGTGCAGGGTCTGCAAAATATCTCAAGCACTGATCTCAGGTTTTGCAGTAGTGATGTTATCCCCAGGAGTAATTTGAGGAGGTTCAGACTCTTGGAGCCAGAGGCTGCATGACCCCTAAACTGTAATTTCTAATCTTGTAGCTAATTTGTTAGTCCTGCAAAGGCAGACTGGTCCGTGGGCAAGAAGAGGGTCTTTTGGGGAAAGGGTTATTATGAATTTTAATTCAGAGTCAAGCTATGAACTGAATTCCTTCCCAAAGTTAGTTAGGCCTATGCCCAGGAATGAACACTGTATTCAGTGGACAGCTGATCAAGGACTCAGAAGAATGCAACCTTTTGTCTCTTGTCTATCCGTGACCTGGAAACCCCCTCCCCACCTGGAGTTGTTCCACCTTGGACTGAACCAATGTACATCTTACACATATGGATTCATATCTCATGTGTCCCTAAAATGTAGAAAACCAAGCTGTGCCCTGACCACCTGGGGCACATGTCATCAGGGTCTCCCTGGGCTGTGTCCTGGCCACGTCCTTAACCTTGGCAAAATGAACGTTTCTAAATTGACTGAGACCTGTCTCAGATGTTTTGAGTTCTCAGTCTTAGGCATGTGTCTTTAAACTTACCGGGACTCATTGTCTCCGTCTGTAAAATGGAAATAATAATAAAAATAGTATATTCCTCCAGTAGTAGTTGTGAGGATTCAATGAGGAAATGCGTGGGAACTGAATGCCTCATACCATGCACTCAGAACAAGGGAGTTGCTATCATTGTTATGAGAATGATGACAGTGATGACGAGATTCACAGGGAGTCTCTGACATTCACACCTTCAAGTTTTGAACAAGCTGCATTTTCATACATTGTGCGTTGATGCCCCTAAATCCAATGCATATGCCCAACTTTAATTTTTTCACGAGTTACCATTTTACGGTAGCTCTGTTTGCTCCGTGAGGAAGCTCCAGCACCTTCACTATCCCTGTTGATAAGATTTATTTAGCCATTTCATTATCTTCCACTCTTACTATTTTATAAGAGGTAACTGAAAACAGAAAAGGAAAAAGTACTAATGTAATAATAAGGGATCAAATCTCAGCCGAGACTGAATTGAGTAAGCACGCCACAAATGGCCCACCTTTAAGTTCATTGAATTTAGGCCAGTTAATTGCACCTTCAATTGTAAAAGGAAGAGGACAAAATGAGACCATAGACTGGTGCTGGAAATACTGCTTCCGAGTGTGTCTAATGGATAAACTGCAAAAAACATTATGCTAAGTGAAAGAAACCAGGCACAAAAACCCACATATGGCATGATTTCATTACATAAAATGTGCAGAAAAGGAAAATCCATGGAGACAGAAAATAGATTAGTAGTTGCCTCAGGCTGGGGTTAGGAAGGAGAGTGACTTCAAATGGGCACGAGGCTTCTTTCTGGGGAGGTAGAAATTACTTGAAATAAGATTTCAGTTATGGTTGCACAACTCTGCAAATATATTAATTGTCACTGAGTTCTACACTTGAAATGGGTGCAGTCTGTGGTATGTGAATGATGCTTCAGTAAAGGTTAAAAAAAATGAGGGGGGAACAAAAAAAGCAAGGAGTAACTAAAATCTTAGCATATTTGTCGTTCTTTAGGGAGCGACCTACACACGTGCACACACGCACATATGCACACACACGCAGTCTGATCACATGTAAATCTAGCATTTGAATTTCCACACAATTACTATTTGCAAGTGTTGTATAGAAAAGTGTTTACTTGGCCGGGCGCGGTGGCTCAAGCCTGTAATCCCAGCACTTTGGGAGGCCGAGACGGGCAGATCACGAGGTCAGGAGATGGAGACCATCCTGGCTAACAACGATGAAACCTCGTCTCTACTAAAAATACAAAAACTAGCTGGGCGAGGTGGTGGGCGCCTGTAGTCCCAGCTACTTGGGAGGCTGAGGCAGGAGAATGGCGTAAATCCGGGAGGCGGAGCTTGCAGTGAGCTGAGATCCGGCCACTCACTCCAGCCTGGGCGACAGAGCGAGACTCCGCCTCAAAAAAAAAAAAAAAGAAAGAAAAGTGTTTACTGTATGTTGGGCTGTAAATTTCTGGAGGGCAAGAATCTCCTTCTTCCTCTCTATCCCCTTAGCCCATTGCCAGCACTTAGTAAATTTTGCTGAACTGAAGAGAAATAAACTCCTTTCCTATTGAGAACTGCTGACAGAGAGGCTTCTGCAAACCAAAGACTGGACCCTCGCCTCTGTAGAACTGCTGGTCCAATAAGTGGTATGCCCAAATGTGGCTCTCTCATCCCATTTCAGATGGTTTGCTAAAAATATTATAAACAAACAAATAAAATTAAAAGCCAGCCTGTAGCAAGCAAATAAATTTTCAACAGCTCTCTCCAATCTGGCCTTTGCAGCTTACTAGACTGTTTCATGTCATGACCAAAGATACTGCCCTCCAAGTCTTTCCATAAATGGTGAGTTTGCCAACACAGGTTCCCGAGTCCACCATTGAGCGTCTACATGTTTGTTGTCCATGGCTCCTGTAACTACCATGGGCTTCTGGGAGCCTATATAGTGCTAGGTTTGTCTTAGCACTTAGCACACAAGTTCTCCTTACCAAGCGGAGCGTTGCAAACCTTCCTGATGACCCTAACAAAAGCGTCCACAACCATTCAGTCTCCATTAAATGGTGACTGACAAGGAAGGGACCTGGCTTAATTCTCTGCACTGTGCATCACGAATTACAATCAGAACATGCTGCAAAGGGGCATATTTGCATGCGAACGGGGGGCTTCCGGGCATGATTTTGCAGGAATTGCTCTCCCGGTGCTGCTGGAGTATTGTCTGTAAAAGATTTACTTGGAGGAGAACAGATTGGTATCAAGGAGCGGGCAGAATTTATACAAAGGATTTACAGGCTTGAGCTGAATGTGAAGAATAAACCTTTAAACAAACAGATCCGCTCAGAGACAGAAGAATGCAATGCAAGGGCCCAGTGATAGGTGTTCTGAAGGTAGTAACTGCACCCCTCACCAGCCAGACGAGTGGGGCAGGTCAGTGCACAGGACTGAGCCCCAGTACCCTCCTCATTAGGATGGAAGCGACGTCACAGCCATCGCAGGCAGCTGTTATATTAACGCTTGGGTATCTCTTCGTTTCTTTGTTCAAAGTGGGGCAATGTGTTTAGCAACAAACGTCTGCTCCTCTCCGAGGATCAGCAGGGAATTAAGAGCCCAGAGATTTATAAATGTCACGGCTCGCTATGCCTGGCAGCAAAGAGCCCGGAGCTGAGACGTTGAGTCCACAGACACAGCGGGAGTCTCTCCCACACACGTGTGCAAGCAAGCACTCCCAGGGAAGACACTGGACTCAAACTCAGAATCCCTCCAGACTCTGAAAATTTCGCAATTAAGTAGCTTATTTGAAGTAAATAAAGATAATAAAGGCTGACATCCATTATGTTTCTCAGCCCTGAGCACCTACGAAGCATTATATGGTTTATATCATGCATTCAACAAATATTTTTAAAAGGCTTACCGTGTGCCAGGCACTGTCTGGGGATACAGCAGCAAAGCCAGCAGGTAAATATCCTTGCCTTCGTGAAGATTGCATTCCACTGGTATATTTCAGGGAGGGAGAAAAGGAGGTGAAGGGAGCAGAGAAATAAATCACATAACTGAGCTTTAATATAAAGTACATAGTGTATAAGCATGTAAAATATGTCAGGTTGCTACAAACACTCAGAGAAAATATATCAAGAGAGAGGCATGGACAGCAAGGAGTGGGTAATTCAATAGGGTGGTCCAGAAAAGCCTTATTATACATACGCAACTGAAGATCTATGGTGGGGGCAGATACCTTGGGGAAAAGGTTCCAGGCAGAGGGATTGTATATTTGCAGTTGTGCAACCGTAACCACATTAATTTTAGAACTTTTTCATCGCCCCAAAAGGAAACCTCAGGCCCCCTGGCACTCCTCATTTCTCCCCCTCTCTCCTTCCACCACCTCTGGACACCACTAATCTGTTTTCTGTCTTTCTGGATGAATTTTGTATTTAAAGGATGATGCATACAGAAGAGATTACAGAAGGCGTGAGGTAAAAGAAGGTGACCGCTTGCAAGGCTGTTGTCATGAATCAGGCAATCCTCACTGAAATTTTATGAGAATTCTATGATTATGCCCACTTTACAGATGAGGAAACTGAGGCTCTGAAATGTTGACTTGCCTAAAGTCTCATGGCTAGAGAGGAGCAGTGCCAGGAATTGAGACCCAGTCTGTCAGCCTTGGGCAGCCAACCATTACTCGTCCTGCCTTGAGGGATTTGTGTTCCTGGCTCCCCTCCTCCCTCCCTAATAGGATTATACATTTCCCTCCTCAGTCACTGCTCTGCAGTACTCCCTGGTAAAGGAGGTGGAGGACTTTCCCTGCCTATTGAAGTTGAGTTTGGACCTCTGGCCGGCTTTGGCCTACAGGATGTTAGGCTTTAAAAGTGTTCACATGGTTGGCATGCCCTCTTACGCTTCTGCTAGCACCATGAAATTCAAATCCCAGGTAGCACTGGCCCCAAAAGAAGAAGGTGACATGTACGGAAGACTTGGATCCAACCCTGGTCCGGGAAGCAGGTCCAGCTAATTCCAGCCTACATCCGCCAAACTCCAACCCACCTACAGAGTCATGAATGAGAAGAATAACGTTTAAGGTATTAAGCCACCAAGAGTTGGGCGCGGTTGTTATACATTGTTATTTTAGTAGACACTGACTAATCTACAAACAAACTACAAACAAACCTCCAATCTCTGCAGCCTCTTTTGGATAATAAAACAGGAAGCTAACTAGCGGTATTTTGGTTTCCAAAGCTTTTTTGGATCCACGTTCTCGTTGAGCCCTCACAGCAAACCTATAAACTGAATGCTTTCATTTTCCTTTTTATAGAGTGGAATCCTGAGATTCAGAGATGCAAAGCCTCTCGCTTCAATTTGTAAAGGTTGAATGCACAATCCAGGTCTCTGCAAATCTTCCAACCTCAAGTCCAGCCCTCTACTCTTTCAGCCTCCATCCTCTCTCCTGAAGCGTTCATTATTAGTATTTTATAATTGATTAACAAACGCACCGAAAGGAATCCAGCAGAAATATCCGCTGGCTCAGAATGTAAACAGCTCCCACTAAGCCTGAACATTCAGTGTATAAGACCTGTTCCCTCCCAGCCCCCACCGCTCCATGAGGGTTTTTCAGCACAGCTTTTATCAAGCTGCATTTTGATTGCTGAGCTTCCACATCCATCTTCCCCACTGGACTAAGCTTCCAAAGAAAAAGGGCCAACCGCTTTTCCTCTCCGGTACCCAGTGCTTTGCACACGGTCTGGCCCAGGACAAGTATGATTTTTCAGTAGATTCGTTTAAGGGTAGCAATTCGTTTTCCAATATTCAGTTCAACTCAATGTGCATTTGATTAAGCACTGGTTGTAAAATAGAGACACTGATACTCCAAAGAGGAGTGTTGGTAAGAATGCCATTTGATCCCGCAGTTTTTATCCTACTGACTTTGCACCAGAAGACATTTCACCCTACCCTGCCTTGGTTTAGCCATCAATATGCTAGCAGACTGTGTGTGTACGTGTGTGTGCATACGTACATGAGTGTTTGTATGTGTTTATATCTGAATCTGTACGAATAGATGCCGATGTATGGGCATATGTGTGCATACATTTGCATATATGTGTATATATATATGGCTGTGTGGGTGCATATGTATCTCTGTGTGCATGCTGTCTATGTATGCATATGTATGGGTGTTTGTGTATATGTGTATGTGTGTGGCTGTGTGCATGTGTGTACATGTGCATAAGTGTCGTCGTGTGCATTTCTATGTGTGCATATGTGGGTGTATATGTATAACTCCGTGTGTATATGGATATGCATGGGTATGTCTGTGTGTTCATGTGCATGTCTGTGTGTGCATATATGTGTGTGTATATGTGCAACTCTGCATGTATACGCATATCCATGCTTATGTCTGTGTGTTCATGTGCACGTCTATCTTTGCATATATGTGTGTTTTTTTTATTTTTAGTTGACACATAATAATTTTACGTATTTATGGGATACAGAGTGATATTTCAATACATTTATACAATGTGTAATGATCAAATCAGAGTAGCATATCCATCACCTCAAACATTTATCATTTCTTTGTGTAGTGAACATTCAAGATCCTCTCTTCAGGCTTTTTGAAAGTATACACTAAGTTATTGTTAACCATATTCATCCTACAGTAATACAGAACAGTAGAAATTATTTCTCTCATTCAACTGTAACTTTGTATCCACCAACCAACCTCTCCCTATCTTCTCTTCCTCTACTCTTCCCAGCCTCTAACAACTACAATTCTACTCTCTATTTGGTGAGCACAAATATATTAACTCCTGTGTATGAATGTGACCCCATGTATAGGTGTTTGCACCTGCAGGTGTATCTGTGACTATGCGTATGTTAGTGCACGTGCATATATGCCTCTGTGTATGTGCATGCTTGTGTGTATATGTGTGTGGCTGTGTGCATGCGTGTGTTTGTGTATATGTGTGTGGCTGTGTGTATGAATGTGTGTTTGTGTATATCTGTGTGACCGTGGGCATGCATGTGTGTTTGTGTATACATGTGTGCCTGTGTGCATGCATGTGTGTTTGTGTATATCTGTGTGGTTGTGTGCATGCATGTGTGTTTGTGTATAAGTGTGTGGCTGTGTGCATGCATGTGCGTCTGTGTATATGTGTGTGGCTGTGTGCATGCATATGTGTGTATATGTGTGTGACTGTGTGCATGCATGTGTGTGTATATGTGTGTGGCTGTGTGCATGCACGTGTGTTTGTGTAGATGTGTGTGGCTGTGTGCATGCACACGTGTTTATGTATGTGTGTGTGTGACTGCATGCATGTTTATGTATGTGTGTGTGGCTGTGTGCATGCATGTGTGTTTGTGTATGTGTGTGGCTGTGTGCACACATGTGCAATGTGTGTCTGCATGTGCAAGTCTATGTGCATGTGTATGTGCTGTCTCCATCTTCTCTCTTCTCCTCCACTTTCTCTCCTGTCTCCATCAATCTCTGTTTCTCACAGTCTTCTTTTCAAATAGATAAACCATCAGTCTATGATTAAATCATAAGTGAATATCACTCTTTCCAACTACAAATATTTATGGAGTACTTTCTTTCTTTCTTTTTTTTAACGGAGTTTCAAAACTCTGTAACCCAGGCTGGAGTGCAGTGGTGTGACTTCACCTCACCGCAACCTCCGCCTCCTGGGTTCAAGTGATTCTCCTGCCTCAGCCTCTTGAGGAGCTGGGACTACAGGTGCCCACTACCATGCCCGGCTAATTTTTTGTATTTTTAGTAGAGATGGGATTTCACCATGTTGGCGAGGCTGATCTCAAACTCCTGACCTCAAGTGATCCACCTGCCTCGGCCTCCCAAAGTGCAAGGATTACAGGCGTGAGCCACCATGCCTGGCCATATGGAGCACTTTCTATGTGCCATGCACTAAGTCTCAAGTATAAGGCAACAAAAAAAAAAAAGGACAGAAATCCTGCCTTTGCAGAGTTTTCATTCTGATGATTATTTCTACCACGTATTACTGGTATGGTAAAAGCAATCAGCAACTAACAAAACTAGCAGGGTTAAAATGACTAGAATGTGTGATGAACTGAAATTGACAGGAAAAAAAATAGGTATTGCTAATAACAAAATTTAAATCTACAAAATTTGATTCAGATGATTTTCACTTACTAGAAAGAATGGCCACAAAAGGATCAAACACACGAACAAGAAAACCTCTCCCAATAGCAGAAGTTAGAATCAGCAAAAAGTTGGTCTATAAAAAGAGACTGATGAGTCAAATGCCTGTTGTAAATTTAAACAGAAAATAATTGATCCCATGAAAATAATGTTACTACAAATAGATAGTCTAATGGAAAAAAATGGAAATGATTTAGTCGAGCTGTATAAAAATTTAAACTCTGGATTAAAATGGCTTAATGAAATTTGCTCGGCAAAACAGATTGTTCCAGAAAATTAATGTCACAAGAATTCTCGCATTGATGTTTGCATTAAAGATGTACATGAGGCTGAAACAATGGGGTAAAAATTGAGGAAGGTACACAATAGTCTTCATCTGTGTCGTATAATAATGCATTGATAGACACAGCCCTAGGCTAGTCAGCGAGAATGTGAGAGCTTTTTGGAGCACTAGCAGCTTCAGATTGGAGTGTGATGAGAAGCTGCTGGCTTAGCCTCTCTGCCCCATGCTTTTTAAGCATTACTGTGTATCTAAGATACAATCTTGTTAAAATGCAGATTTTGATGCAGCAGGTCTGGTTCTCTCAGAAGATTCTTCATTTCTAACAAGCTCCCAGGTGATGCAGATGCTGCTGGTCTGCAGACCACACTTTGAGGTCTCTTCTGACACTTTGTGCTGGGCCGACAGCTGCTCAGTGGCTGGAGCACTCCTCACCACTCCCAGCCCTGGGATCACTTGCCTGCTTTGCATGGTCTCTCCCTGGAAAGGTGGCTGGCGTGGTCTTGCATAGTTTCAAAGATCTGCAATGCAACTCGATCACCAGGTCCCGAGCTCTTAATGAGCCAGCCCTTGGTGTGAGTGTCGATCCTGCCATTTACCTTGGTTTGACCCTCATTCTCCAATCAGAGAATGTTCAGGGATTTACTAATATAATCCTTTTCGTGATTCCACAGGAAGAGAGCGAGGCTTAATCCAAGGGAAGGAATCACTAGGAGTAGAAGCAGTCCGGTGAGGTGAAACAAGTCTAGACTCTGAAAGCTGCGAGTTCTCCATTCAAATGCTGACTCTTCCACTTACAGGTCTTAGGAAAACCTTAGGTGTCCCTTTGGGCCTTAGTTTTCTCATCTGTGTAATGGAAATATGAAGGTGGAATGAGAAATTTCATATAAAACACACAGCACCTAACAGGTGTGATGTTCAGTACATATTGGTTTCTATCTGCACCAAAGATGAATTCAGGCCCCTGCAGCATGTGAGGGTGAGTTACTCCAGAGGTTTGGGTTTTCCTGGCACCCTCTAAATTGCATTCATAGGCAGATGCCAATGACTGAATCACTACTCTAGCTGGGATGGGCCTCCAGAGGTTGACACCGCAGAAACATGGAGCACAGAAACAGAACATTTTTTTAAATGGGACTCACTTCCTTCTTGCAAAAGGAAAACAATGCCAGCTTCGGCAGACATTAGCAGTCAGCTCCTGTCTCCAGATTAGAACTGACTGGTCCAGGGGCCTTGGGCTCACTACCAAAGTGACCTTGGGGTCACTTTAAGAAAAGAAAAATAACAGAGCAAGTCAAATGTTCCCCTTTTTCTGCTGCCAACGAATCTCAAATGAATTTCAAAGTACTTAGAATTCAGAAGGATGGAAGACTTCAAGCTCTTGGCCATGGTCCTGAATCTGCAGTTTTGGAACATCAGTTCCCAGGGGTGGACACAGACCACAGGTGCAGAAAAAAGACAGTGCTCACCTGTAACACCCTTGGTGAGAGGGTCTTCCATCACCCAGAGAAGGGAAAACCCGTGGCACAAACTGGAACCCACTGGGTTCTGATGGGGATATGTGATTGTAGACAGGACAGTGGAGTCAGAACAATGCCTTTGAAGTTATACTGACCGGGGCCCAAACTCAACCCTGACACTTCCTGGCAGTGTGTCATTGCCTGACCTGAGTCACTTTGCCTCTCTGAGTCTCTATTACCACGTCCGTAAAATGGAGATAATAGCACCTACCACATAGGGTGTTGTGAGGATTGAATGAGTTATTATGCATAAAATGCTTTGCGTAGGATCTAGTCTAGAGAAGAGTTGCCTTAGCCAGGGCTCCCACCATGGAATGTAATCCCTGAGGCAAGAGTTCAGGGCAGGCAGTTTGCTTGGGGAAGTGATCCCAGGGGACAGGAATGCAGGACAAGGACTAGTGGAACAGAGAAAAAGAGAAATACATAAAGGATATGTCCTCGGTTGGTCACCACCACGAGCAGATAGGGTTCCGTATCACCAGGATTTTCAGAGGTGCTATCTGCCCCAAAGCCATAAGAAGGGATCATTGATCCATTCCCATGGTAGAGAGCACTCTCCCACAGGTTCAGACTTTCTGTACCTTAGTGTCAGGAGGATCATCATGGGCATCCTACAAGACAGCCTCATAGAAGCCCTGGGGCAGAAAGCAAGAGGAGAGGTACTCTAAGGTTACACACGAACAAAGCAGAATGCTGCAGCAATGGCTGGAGAAGTTAATGAGCCAAAAAGGTAAGACGGAGAACATGTATTCAATACAGAATTCAAAAATGTTAGTGGACCAATGGAGGTGATGCCGACGATGATGATGATGATTGAGGTGATAACGATGATGAGGATAGTGATGATGATGATGATGGAGATTATAGTGATATGGTGATGGAGGTGATGATGATGATGAAGGTGATGATGGTGATGGAGGTAATGATGTTGATGAAGGTGGTGATGATAAAGGTGATGATGAAGATGGTGATGATGGAGGTTATGATGGTGGAAGTGATGATGGTGATGGAGGTGATGACGATAATGATGATGGAGGTGATTATGAGGATGGTGATGGAGGTGATGATGAGGATGGTATGTCAAAGAGACCCCCTTATCTTCTTGTATTCCCTCTTATTCAACTGATCACCTGGTGAGGTTAGAAATACCTTAGGATTCTAAAGTCCTGTGATATAATTACTCTCCTACTTACTTTGTGACCTAAGCCAATTCATCTCACTCTGTGGCTCCCTGGCATGCCACAAAGCACTGATGTTGTTCCTGTGTCTCTCTCCTTCCTTCCTCTTCATCCCCCAGTCTTGGTATCTGTAGGCCAGGACAGCCCACTGGTTGCCAGAAGCCAATTAAATCCCCATCCATGGATGCAATTTCCAGTTACCGGACTAGATACTATAGCTTCACTTATACACTTGATCTCACTATCTACTCACCTCCAGAAACTGCCCCGTTTCCAAAACATATAAAGAGAAAAAGATTAGTATGTATTCAGCTGTGACAATATCGTATCTGTTTGATGCATTGAGCAAAACCATATTGGCAAATAGTAACAGATATGTTTCTAATCCTCGCCCTAATTTCCTATTGATCCTTTTGCCAGCCTGGGATGCCAGGACTTTCTTTGTTCTCTGTTTCAGAGAAAGAATGTTACATAAGAAATTCAGAAAGAGGAGGAGAATCAGTTCCATGATTTTGAGTTTCAAGACAAGCTTTTGAGATTTGCTTCTGTGTGGCAGAAACAGGAGTTTGAGAGAATAGTTTTCTGCGTTTTGAAATCCTAGGTTTTGACCATCAGAAATCAAGACCCTATAAGACTCTAGGCATAGAAATTGTGCCGTTAATAATAGATTCTGAAGAATTTATCATCAATCAGAGTGTATTTCTCTGCCTTCAAGGAGTCAGAGATTGCAAGGATTGAGTTCAGTTAGGGAGAAGAGCAAGGAAGATTATATGTTGCTATATCCCTGAGAAGAGATTTTGAACCCTGCCCTATTACTCTCCCAGGTCAAATCTCAGGAGAACATAACCGAAGGAAAGAGAATATGCTTGGGGAACTGAGAGCAGAGACCTGTTTCTTGTTCTCCAGGTGAAGGTTCGGGGGAACGAGTCCTAAAATGACCCCCAACAATTCTTACCTCCTGAAGTTCACACCCTGTGTAAACCACTCTCCTGGTATATGGGTTGATGGGTTGGAATTATTGACTTGTTTTTCATGAATAGAGTATGGCAGAAGCAGTGGGATTCACTTCCAAGATCAGATTACAAAAAGACCATTGCTTCTGTCTTGGGTCATCTCTCTTTCTCTTTCTCTCTCTCTCTCTCTCTCT
>NC_045450.1:9374914-9403104 GCF_002776525.5 Piliocolobus tephrosceles | reverse complement strand
TCTCTCTCTTTCTCTCTCTCTCTCTCTCTCTCTCTCTCTCTCTCTCTCTCTCTCTCTCTCTCTCTCTCTCTCTCTGGCTTCCCTGGTTCTGATCCTCAGGGTTATCTGTGGATTCATTTTGGACCCACAATGTGTGGTACCAGCTTAGATCTAGCACTGAGAATCCAATCCTAGCTCATTTTCTGGGATCCTCAAATATTGTCCAGCTGACTTACTCATTTGTTATCCAAATGATCCTCCTTGTTCAGAAAGAAGAAATAACCAACTCCCCAGACACCTAGAGATAAAGCAGTTGCCTGCTTAGAATGGTAATGGTCTATGAACTTATTAACAGGAGACAAGCCAAAATCATTTGGTCTCTCCCTCTCAGTTCTTTTATTACCCCTTTATCAAAAGCTGTCTTTTCTAATTTTAGCAGTTCACTAATGGTAAGTGGTACTAGGTTGCTAAGGAATTTTAGAGCTGCTCTCACTGCAGCATGAAAGAGCTTAGGGATTTTGAGTCCAATAGACAAGTGCCAATAGACAGCCGCATGCCTCAGTCAGTCAGGATGAGCCAGGTTTTAGCCCAGTAACAAACAGCCCTCAAATATCCATAGTTTAACATAGGAAAATTTTATTTCTCAGTTATACTACATGAACCACTAGGTCAGCAGGGCATTCTGCTCCACATAGTCACTCAGACCTCCAGGCTGTAGAGGCCCTACCAGCTTGTAGATCTGGATATGTGACGCCCTTATCTGCTACAGCTAGGAAAGAAAGAGAAAAGCATGCTCCATCTCTACAGCACTTCAGCCCAGAAGCAATATACATCATTTCAAGCCTAAATGAGTAGCATGGCTCCACTTAACTTCAAAGGATCTGGTAAACATGGCCTTCCACATGTAGAGGAAAGAAAGGAGAACAGGTACTTGTGAGAGCTAGCAATGTCTACCACAGTGAGACCACCATTCCTACCAGAAATGAAACCTTCTCTCTTAAGATGGACATGGACATGCACAGGGAAGCATTGATAAAATCTGACATTGGCCTGAAGGACTTTCTTTTTCTTTTTTTCTCCATCAAGGAACAAAATAGCTCGAAGCCTCATGGAGCCCTGGAACACCTCCTCCATTAGTTCTAGGATAGAACCGTTCTTCATTGTAATTGGTACTTTGTGAAGTCAAAGACTGTTAGACCTTAGAAGGACCCTCAGGATTATCAAGTCAGGTCTTATTTGGGGCAATTGAGGATATAGAAATCCAGAGAGGAATGGGAAGTATCCAGAATTATACTTGTATTCATTTTCTTAAGAAACATTTTGGAGCACCTGTTACATTCCAGGGACTCAAATTTTAAAATAGGAACAGAGAAATAAAGAAGATAATGGCATTGTCCTCAAAAGGTCCAAGGAAGCCCATTAGGGAGACTGACATGAAGGCAAATAAATAGGCAAATAAATGAAGAGCTCTGTGTGTGTGTGTGTGTGTGTGTGTGTGTGTGTGTCTGTATGTCTGTCTGTGTGTGTGTGTGTGTGTGTGTCAGAGAGAGAGAGAGAGAGAGAGGTAAAACAGAAAGATTGATTCCATGTCCCATGAGGGAATAGAGAAACAGGAAGGAAGACAGCAAATCTGCCATCCCATCCAAATAAAGTTTAGAGGGGAGGTGATGCCAAGAGAATTTTTCCTCCTTCTAACTTTTAGTTTAGATTTGGGGGGTACATATCCATGCCTGTTACATGGGTAAATTGCCTATTGCTGGGGTTTGGTGCACAAATTATTTCTTTTCCCAGGTAATAAGCATAGTACGCAATATGTAATTTTTTTATCCTTACCCTCCTCCAACCTTCCACCCTCATGCAGGCTCTGGCATCTGTTGTTCCCTTCTTTGTGTCCACATGTACTCAATATGTAGCTCCCACTTATAAATGAGAACATGTGGTATTTGTTCTTTTGTTCCTGCATTAATTTGCTTAGGATCATGGCCTTCAGCTGCATTGATGTTGTGGCAAAGGACATGATCTTGTTCTTTTTTATGGCTGTGTAGTATTCCATTGTGTGTATATACCACGTTTGCTTTGTCCAATCCAACATTGATGGGTGCCTAGGTTGATTCCATGTCCTTGCTACTGGGAATGGTGCTGTGATGAACATATGTGTGCATCTGTCTTTATGGTAGAACCATTTATATTCCTTTGGGTATATACCCAACAATGGGATCACTGTGTCAAATGGTAGTTCTGTTTTAAGTTCTTTGAGAAATCTCTAAACGGCTTTCAACACTGGGCGAACGAATTTACATTCTCACCAATAGTATATAAGCATAGCTTTTTGTCTGCAACCTCGCCAGAATCTGTTACTTTTTGACTTTTTAGTAATAGCCATTCAGACTGGTGTGAGGTGGTATCTCATTATCGTTTTGATTTGCATTTCTGTAATGATTAGTAATGCTGAGCATTTTTTCATATGCTTCTTGGCCACTTGTTTGTCTTCTTCGAGAAGTAGCTATTCATGTCCTTTGCCCATTTTTAATGGGGTTGTTTGTTTTTTGTTTGTTGATTTGTTTAAGTTTCTTATAGATTCTGGATATTATACCATTTTCAGATGCATAGTTTGTAAATATTTTCTCCCACTCTGTAGGTTGTCTGTTTATTCTGTTGGTAGTTTCCTTTGCTGTGCAGAAGCTCTTTAGTTTAATCAAGTCCCAGCAAAGTGAAATTTTGAAGCAAGTAGGAGTTCACCAGGTTTGGGTGGAACAGGCATTCCAGGTCTGGGGGAGAGCACGAGCAAAGGCAATTTTCAGATTCAGTTATTGCATCCAGGTCTCTGATATCAGATTTCACATTCCCTTCCCTATATTCCAGGACCTAACACAGTATCTGGCAGATAATAGGTGTTCAACCAATGCATGCTGATCTGAGCAAATGTGTCTCCCTGTGTCTCAGCATTATCCAGAAGACACTGTTGACTGAAGCTTGTATGATAGCCACATAAAGCGTTGACCCAGGGCTTCTTTCTACTGCAAGGTGCTTCCTCGGGTGTTCCTGGCAGGTGGGGCCCAGAAGAAGGCAGGGGACACAAAGTGCTGGTATGGGTACTTCACAGCATTCCAGGGCCTCACCGCTGGAAAACTCCCCATTTCTAAACTTAGCACAGAGCACTGGTGCATTTGCCTCCTGCATAAGAGAAGATTAATCTACCCTCACTTCTGCTTATGTGTTAAGCCTTTTGTATCAGTGTTTGCTGCAGTTAAACACAGAGTGTGTTGTGTAAATAGTACTGTAATTATGGCATAGACAGAGGGAAAATTCTAAGTTCAATCACATTTAGTCTGGTTGGCCAGAAAAAGTGTCTCAGCTGCTGAAATTAAGGGAAAGGGAAATAGTGTTCATCACTGGTTTTTAAAATTTTTTTTTGGCCAGGCGCGGTGGCTCAAGCCTGTAATCCCAGCACTTTGGGAGGCCGAGACGGGCGGATCATGAGGTCAGGAGATCAAGACCATCCTGGTTAACACGGTGAAACCCCGTCTCTACTAAAAAAATTCAAAAAACCAGCCGGGCGATGTGGCGGGCGCCTGTAGTCCCAGCTACTCAGGAGGCTGAGGCAGGAGAATGGCGTAAACCCAGGAGGCGGAGCTTGCAGTGAGCTGAGATCCACTGCACTCCAGCCTGGGCGACAGAGCGAGACTCTGTCTCAAAAAAAAAAAAAAATTTTTTTTTAAATGATCCTTACCGGGGAAAAAACAGTAATGTTCTTGCTGCCAGGAGTATTCTAGAAAGCCTGCTTCACATTCCTCTTGACAGCAGAGAAAAGGTAGCAAGCACATCCTCTGGTTATTTAAAAGAAAAAGCAGTTCCCCTCCTGAGCCAAAGAGACCCAGCAAATGTGTTTACCTGAGCCTTCAGATGGAGACTAATCTCTGTTAAAGCAGGTATCAACTAACAGCAAAGAATAAATGCTTATAATGAGGGGAAAGGTCGTTTATTGTTTAGAAGGAAAAGAAAACCCTTGTCCTTGCCGCTTAGTAAATTAGGATGTGTCTTAGGAGTTGAGTCCCATCTCTCTCTCCCACTGCAAGAACTCCTGGGAGGGATCCCTACAGCGATCTCCATGGTCCCCTTTGAATAGAGTCTGCCTATCTCTAAGAGATAAATCAACACCAGAACTCACCCTGGTGTTCTACAGCACTGCGGGGCGAAAACGGTTGACAATAATTTATTGTATATTTTAGAAAGCAAGAAGAGAGGATTTTGAATGTTCACGACACAAAGAAATGGTTCATATTGGAGGTGGCAGATAGGCTAATTCCCCTGATTTGTATCCTTATACATCGAATACACCTACTGAAATAGCACTCTGTATCTGATGGATATGTACGATTATTAGGTGCCAACTAAAAATAAAAGGAAAAAATTACAAAGTAAAGACAATAAATACATTTTAAAAAATTGAAAATGAACCAAAATAAATCAGTTAAGGAAGTGTCTCTCTCATCCATCTCTCCACCTGTCCTCATCCTTGTGTCTCTGCCTTTGTAATTTCTAGACCAGGTCCTTTACTCAGAATACCTAGTAGAGGTGAAGAGATGTTATTGCTTTAAAATAAAAAGATGGAGAGGAAGAAAGGAAAGGAGGAAGAGAGGGAAGCAGGAAGGGAAGGAAGCAGGAAGGGAGGGAGGAAGGGGACAAGAAAGGGAGAGAGGGAGGAAGGGAGGGAGGGAAGGAGAGGGGAGAGAAGGGCATGCTGTTTAACAGGCGTGTATGCAGAGACCGTGCACACTGCTCTAATAAAAGAAGTGAATACATTAAGCATGAAGCACAAGATTAAAACGCTAGTGGTTTCCACCTCCAGCTTTCTCACCAGCCTGGGAGCCCCAGGGAATGTGAGGACAGGCTTCCTCTCCAGGTCTGCCTGGTTTCCTGCAGCTCACGTCTCCGTGTCATAGCACTTGTTGGCCTCTCTATTCAGGTGCCTTCCTTGCACTTTCCTTTGCTGCTGAGCTTTCAAATTCAGCTCAGGCATCACAGCCTCCTTCAGGAAATCTACTCTGATCTTCCGGCTGGGGTGCGTACCATCTTCTGTGTTCTCATCCCACACATTATGAGACATGACTTGTTTCCAGCTCAGTTTCCCTGTCCAGACGATGCACTCCCTGAGGGCAGGGATTCCATGAAGCTAATCTTCTTGTACATTGCCCCTAACTAGGGGGAAGTCCAAGGTGGATGCCTGATGAGTATTTACTGAATGAAGAAAAGCTGTCCTTTTCCCCAATTTTTAAATTTCCCTTCCTCTTTTCTCCCTCCTTTTCCTTCATTAAAATCAACCTATAATTAGCCTTTGTGGAGAAATTTGAATTTGAGATGCCTTTTTCTGTATCATGGGGCTGCAGTCATTCAGGAAGCTGGAGGTCTTGTTTGCTTCACAGGCTTGGTTCATTCCACGAAATTCTCTTTATTCAGACTGATTTTAGCAACATCCTTATCGCCAACTGGAATTCCGCTCCGGAGACTCCTCAAGCTCTGCAATTACTTTACAACATTTTTCTAATCAGCCTGGGGCCCACGAGGGCTCATAAATGACACTTGTTTTTGTGTTGCTACTTTTCATGAGTTTTCAGAATTAAGCCCCTCCTGGAGCTCCAGGCCCTCACGGGGGAGAGATTACCTTCCATTCAGTGAGAGAATAAAGGTTAATCGGTAAGTGGGTCTTGTGAATTAAGAAAATACTCACGGGTGAGAAAGAAAACAGAATCCACAATACAGACAGCACGTTTCTAGATTTACAAACTCCTACACTTGTGAGCCTCAGAGAAAAATAGGAACACCGGAAATTCTTTCTGATTGAGTCAGAGAAACTTAAATGTAGAGATTGTCATTAAATAAAGTTCAGGGAGGAAATGAGTATCTGCCGTGTGCCTCATTGAACAACGAACTTGTGGACATTATCGTATCTAGTTATGTTTGTCAGCCTCCAAAATGACCCCCAGGGATTCTTTCTTCCTGCTGTTTATGCCCTTGTGTTGTCCACTTTCGTATTAAATAGGCTGACCTGTGAAACAAATAGGATATCTCAGAAATCATGGTGTGTGACTTCTGAGACTGGGTAGTAAGAGACACTATGGCTCTTCTCTTGAATCACTCACTCTGAAGGAATCCAGCCACCATGTTTTGAGGGCACTCAAGCAGCCCTATGGCCAGGCCAGCTGGCAAGAAAGTGAAGTCTTCTGCCAATATTTAAGACCAATCTGAAGTCTATGAGTCATTTTGAAAGTGGGTTCTCCAGCCTCAGTTGGGCCTTCAGATAACTGCAGTCCCCACTGAGATGAGACAGAGTTACTCAGCCAAGCGTCTCCCAGATTTCTTCCCCACAGAAGCAAAGAGAGTCCTGGTAGGTCTTAATGCCTTGAGCCTCTAGTGTCAGACCCTAAAGAGGTCTTGCTGTGGTTGGGCCCAAGATATTTCCTGGGATCCTTCAGGATTCAATGGCATTCGTTGGGTGGAAAGTGGTAGTACTCAAATCAACGTAAGTAAAATTTGGGAGTTACCAATTTACTTAACAGTAAGTAGAGAAAAGGAGGTGACCTCAGGCATAACTGGGTCCAAAGAAGAAACAAGTTCACATTTCCATGACTTGCTTTATTCGACACCTTTCCAGTTCACCTATATTTGCATGTGGGCTTCATTCTCTTTTTCTGCAGACAGGATTTTTCCAGGTAAGAAGCAGGCTGCAAGAACTGAATCCCTATGGGTCCAGCTCCAGGACCCCAGAGGCAAGCCCGTTCTCCAGCTCCACATCAAAAACTTCCAGGGAAAATTTTTAGGCCTGAATTGAAAACACACTCACCTAACCACTAATCCCTCTTTATTGGGGAAATGGCTTACTGTAATTGGCTGGGCTTGGGTCGCCTGGCTCTCTGTGGCAATGGAAGCAAGGTCTATGATTGACAGCCTCACCGGGGTCACTTGATAGGATGAGAAAGAGAAAAGAAGAAATAGGAGATGGCAATCAGATAACAGCAGGTATTAACTACACCTTCCAAGAAATTACTTTAAATTTTTTTTCTTGCTTAAGCTCTCTTAAGTTGACTTTCTTCCTTGCAATCGAAGTACTTTAACTGTGTATGACCATAAAAAGACAACAGAAGGAACCCTTGTGACTTCTGTATCTTCACTGTATCAGTGTCAATATCCTGGTTGTGATATTGTCCTTAGTACCACTAGAGGAAATAAGGTAAAGGATGTATAGTATCTCTCTATATTAGCTCTTACAAGTGGATGTGAATCTAAAACGCCCATCCAAAGAAGTTTAATTTTTAAAAACCAGAAAACAAAATTTTGACTAAAGTTGATCCTGCCATCCAAATTAAATCTCAGCAGAGGTTCACTACTCAGTAAGCAATAGAATACCACTAACTAGTCATTCAGCCAGTATCTTCAGAAAAAACAAATCCATTTGCTGCTAATTCTTTTTTTAAAATGAAGCTCTGACACGCTCCTTGAATAGCAGCATTGTTCACATTCCATGTGGTGATAATTAGAAGGAAAAGTTCAAGAATGTCCTGAAGGCCACAGTTCACATACTATAAGACACACCAGAATGTGCTAATCATCTCAGAATTAGCACTAATTCTTCATACATTTCTAAGCACATCAAATATTAAAACACAATTAGGCACTGTGTAAATGCCTAAAAGTTTCAGAATTAACTTTCCTTTTAACTGGGTCAAGGAAGCAACTAATAGAAGAAAGTTAAATGTTGGTCATGAAGGATCAATTAGTCCTTCTTAAATTGGGGCAGGGATGAGTGACAATTTATCAGCATGGAAAGACTTTGAAACCAGAAAGTCCTGGATTCAAATCTCAACTTTCCTCTAGGCAAGTCACTTCTAAAATCTAATCTATAAAATAGAGATAATAATAATGACCTCCAGCACTGGGATGTTGCAAGCATATAAAGTAGTTAATCTATGGAAAGCACCTGGCACAGAGTAGGTCATCAATGACTGTTAGTTTCCTTCCCGCTGGGAAACAGCATGAAAAGACTTTGGGTGTGATTAATACGTTTTATGAGAATGTAAAAAATAGGATTGCACTCCCCATTTAATTAGAAAAAAATGTAATATGTTCCTGTGGCAGATATTCAAGTATATGACATGAAATATTACGATGGTCCTCTCCTCTTGAAAAGGGATGAAAGAAAATCTGCCACCTCAAAAAATTAAGAAACTGTAAATCCTTCCATATCCTTGTATAGCATGCAACTGCCCAGTAGAAAGGGTCTTAAATTAATGTCCTTTTAACAAATTAAATGGTTGACTGATGATGCAGATATATTTCTAACTGACTTATTTACAGGAAAGATATTCACAGGTAGGACTTTTACTTTGCTCAACCCAAAATTTTATTCAAAAAACTGCAACTAAAGCAATAGCACACCCATTTCATGGGAGCTGGATTCCAGTCTATCTACCTGAAATTAGTAAAGAAAAAAACAAAGGAAAATGAAGATGTCATCTACAAACCATTTTCAACTCCTTACATCTTTGTGCTACTAAAGCAGCAGGACAGAAATGGCTTAATGCAGAACCTATTTTCCCCTTCATCGTCACTAATAGAGCCCTACCTTTATTTAGATTTGTCTGGTTTAAACTACATTTCCCAGCTTCCCTTCTGAATGGATGCACCATGTGACACAGTCTAGCCAATAAGAAGTAAGCACAAGTTAGTGAGTGGATGTGTTAGTTATCTATTGCTGCATAACAAGTTATCCTCAAAACTTATCCTCAAAACTTGGCAGCATGAAACAACAAACATATTTTATCCCATAATTTCTGTGGGTCAGGAATTAGGGTGGTTTCAGTTCAGTGTCTGTCATGAGGTTGCCATCAAGCTGTCATCTGTGGCTGTGATCATTTGAAGGCTCAGGTAGGGGAGGATCTGCTTCCAAAATAAATCATGGGGTTGTTGGCAGCACCCAGGTCCCCAGCGACTGTTGACCAAAGACCTCTCAGTTCCCCACCTATGCCATGGGCCTCTGCATAGGGTGAGAAAGACAGGTAAGTCCCCTTAAGGCCTAGAGTTGGAACTGGCATATGTCACTTCGTTCATGTCATTGACCACCACAAGTCACATGGCACTGCCTGAGGTCAAGGAATGAAGTATAAACTCCAGACCTGATGAGATCATGGCAAAGTATGGAAGGGGAGAGGAGGGATTAAAATTGTGAAATCAATAACTCAACCTACATAGCCCCCTAAGCATGGACGTAGAGATAAATAAGTCCCAAGTTTTGTCAAGCTTGCCTTTTAATTATCTTTTAAATCACCCTTTAATTATCTTTTAAATCAGCCATTATCATCTCTTGCCAGGATTATAACAATTCCACCATATCCATCATTGTCTCCCCTACAACCCATTCTCCACGCAGCAGCCAGAGTGATCTTTAAAGAGACAATGAAATCATGATCCTTTCTTACCTTTGCCCAGCAACAACAAGAAAAATGCCTAATGGCATTTAGAAAACAACTAAGTTCCTCTTTGAGATCCTGTGTGGTCTGACCTTGGCTCTTCCTTCACCCTCACCTGGTGCTGCCTCCGGACTCCATCTCTAGGCTTCACCTTTCCATTCCCAAAATGGCCCAAGCTCTCTCTGTCCCCATCACTCAGGGTGTTTCTTCTGCCAGGAGAGCTCTTCCTTCCCTTTGCCTCTACTACCTACCCAGCAACTTCTACTTCCCCATTTCCACTGACATTTGCTTCCGTTTTTCCACCAACATCAACTGTTAGAAAGTCATCTTGAGACAAGATGCTTTGGATGCCTAAACTATGCACAATTCTTAATATTTTATTCCTTCCATTAGTGGTTCTGGGTTGCCTCTGTGAATCCCCCTTATCTGACCAACTTTAGAGTCGTATGACCCTAACAGGGACTCAGACACCTCAATTAGCCAACTTGCAGTGCTCAAAGATAAGATGCAGAGTGTAGCTCCAGAAAGCCTGAGATGACAGGGAAACAGCCAGAGGTGCTGCTCACCACAGGGGTCATGGGTAAGGGATGGCTCTGGATAAAACAGGTTAAAGACATCCCTCTGTTTAATATCATGGGGAAGGGATTATTCTGATCTGAACAGACCTGAGCACCAAACTTCCTTCTTTAAGATGAGACTGAGAAGTCCCCATGCTCTAACCCCTGGTGGTGTTTGACTACACACAGAGGATAAAATTTACAATGAACTAACTTTGTATTGTCTAAATCACCTATAACTCTCGGGAAGCCACAATATCTAGTGCAAAGAGTTTCAGGGCTGTAACACACACACATAGACATGGTTATAAACCAAGAAAAGTGTGGATAGAGAAGAATGTGAGGGGCTCTGAGATCATATAACAAACAGGGAGACCTGATCCAGCCTAAAAAATGAGAGAAGGCTTCCAGAAGGATGTGATTCCCAACCAAAATTAGAACACCAAGTAGGATGTAGAGGGTGAGTGGAGAATTTCACACAGAGGAGATGGATGGTGCAAAGGTTGAGATGCTAGCAAGAGACATGCAACTGAAAAGACTCTACTCACACTTCCAACACCAAATGTGGGGGTTCCTTCAGCACCAACTAGTTCTCCAATTCTCTATATACCAAATAGTTGTCCTACAATTTAATTCAGTTATAATGCTAACTGCCCAGAGATGGTGCAGAGCAGGGTTAAGGGCTCAGTCCCACAAGACTGTCCTACTTCAGATGTCAATCTTCAGCTCTAGGCCAGTCTTACAAACTGGCTATAAATCAGGAGTTCCCACTATCCCCTCCTCAGGTTCAATACTTTGCTAGAAAGGCTCAAAGAACTGAGGAAAATACTTAATAATACAGGTTTATTTTTATAAGGGTTACAAATGTACAGCCAGATGAAGAAGTATGTAGGGCTAGGTCTGGAAGGGTCCTCAGCACAGGAGCTTCTATTTGTGTGAAGTTGGGGTGCGCCACTCCCCACCCCTGTATATGGACATGCTAACCAACCCAGAAGCTCTCTGAACCCCAGTGTCTAGCGGTTTTATAGAGGTTCCATTACGTAGGCATGATTGATTAAATCACCGGCCATTAGTGATTGAACTCAGGCTGCAGTCCCCCTCCCATCCCTAGAGGTTCGGGGGTGGGGCTAACCATTCCAACTCTCTAACCACATAGTTAGTTCTTGTGACAATCAGCCTCTATCTTGAAGCTGTCTACAGGATTCCAGCCAATATAATCACATTAGTATACAAAAAGGCACTCATATCACTCTGGAGATTCCAAGCATCTTAGAAGCTCTTGTGTTAGGAACCAGGGACAAAGACCAAATATTATAACAAAAGATGCTCCTATCATCAGTATCACTCAGGAAGTTACAAGAGTTTTAGAAGCTCTGTTCCAGAAGCCAGAGGTAGAGACCAAATATATATTTCTTATTACGTCTCAACTGATTGCATATTTTAACCCATAAGCAATTTGGTAAGGCAGGTGCCTGGATGGAGAAGGGAAAATGGTGAAGGTGTCAGCTTGGGAGGAGCAGTGAGTGCCCAGGGAGTCTGGACTTTATTCAGGGTCCCATGAGAACTGGACATTCCTGGCTGCTTATCATGTATTTATTTTGAGACAGAGTCTAGCTCTGTCACCCAAGCTGGAGTGCAATGGCACAATCTCAGCTCACTGCAACCTCCACCTCACAGGTTTAAGCAATTCTCCTGCCTCAGCCTCTCTAGTAGCTAGAATTACAGATATGTGCCACCACACCTGGCTAATTTTTATATTTTTTAGTAGAGATGGGGTTTTATCACACTGGCCATGCTTGTCTCAAACTCCTGATCTCAAGTGATCTGCCCGCCTTGGCCTCCCAAAGTGCTGGGATTACAGGCATGAACCACCACACCCAGCCTCCTGGCTGTATTTTAGAGAGCTTACTCTTGCTGCCATTCACAGAAAGGACGAGAAGGGAGCAAGGCTGGCATTCCCTGTGGCACCCCAAACCAGCCTGGTACCTCTCAGGATACAGACCAGAAACCCCAGAAGCAGGGCAGACACTGTGGCCCCTTCATGTGATGGCTTCTGTCAAAGTCTTGTGACTCCTGCTGTTGACCCTCTTGACCAAATTCTGCTTTTACCAAAAGAAAAGCCTGCCTGGTCCAGAGAAAAAGAACAAGATCAGCCCTGTCCCTCCTGGGAGAAAATAAAAGCTGGTGCTATTAATTGCTCTTTCCCGAGCCTCCCTCATCAAGAAAAGGAATGGTCAGCAACTCTCCTCAGCTGCTGCTGGTACTCAAAGGAAAGTGAGAAAAAGCCTGCCTGCCTCCCCTCACATCAAAGGGGAAAAGACTCTGCAAAACCTGCTGGATATATCTGTCCCCTTCTGATATGGTCTGGCTCTGTGTCCCCACTCAAATCTCATCTTGAACTGTAGCTTCCACAATTCCCATGTGTTGTGGGAGGGACCCAGTGGGAGGTAACTGAATCATGAGGGCGGGCCTTTCCCATGCTGTTCTCATGGTAGTGAATTAGTCTCGCGAGATCTGATGGTTTTATAAAGGGGAGTTGCTCTGTACAAGCTATCTCTTATCTGCTGCCCTGGAAGACGTGTCTTTCACCTTCCGCCATGATTGTGAGACCTCTCCAGCGATGTGGAACTGTGAGTCCTTTAAACCTCTTTTTCTTTATAAATGACTCAGTTTCAGGCATGGCTTTTACCAGCAGCGTGAAAACAGACTAATATACCTTCTAATCCTCTGTACTCTCCTGTTATAGTCCCAGGCTGAGGGTCCCCCACCCCAGATGGTCCCAGACCTGAGGTGCTGTGCTGTTTTTCACTTGAACAGCATATTTGATGGGAAGACAGTGGGAGGAATATGATGAGAGCATGAGACACAGTGTGTGGGTTCCCATCCCAGCTCTGCCACTTAATTGCTGAGTGGCATTGGGCAAGTTACCCTCTGTTTACTCATTTATAAACTGGGAATAGTGATAGTACCAACCTTCAGGACTGTTGAGACTAAGTAAGTGATCTTTGTAAAGTGCTTGGGATGGGCCTGGTACTAAGTAAATGCTCAATAAATGTCAGCTGTTGGTAAGATTATAAGAACGTGGAGGTGTAAGAGATTAGAGAGAAAGAGAAGGAGGGCCCAGGTGCTGTGGCTCACGCCTGTAATTCCAGCACTTTGAGAGGCCTGGGTGGGTGAATCAATTGAGGTCAGGAGTTCAAGACCAGCCTAGGCAACATGGTGAGACCCCATCTCTACAGAAAAAAATACAGAAAATTAGCTGGGTTTGGTGGTGTGCACCTGTGATCACAGCTACTTGGGAGGCTGAGGTGGGAGGATCACTTGAGTGCGGGTGGTTGAGGCTGCAGCGAGCTGAGATTGTGCCATTGCGCTCCAGCCTGGGTGACAGTGAGACCGTGTCTCAAAAAAAACAATAAAAAAGAGAAGGGGGGGCCAGGCGCGGTGGCTCAAGCCTGTAATCCCAGCACTTTGGGAGGCCGAGACGGGCGGATCACGAGGTCAGGAGATCGAGACCATCCTGGCTAACACGGTGAAACCCCGTCTCTACTAAAAAATATTAAAAAACTAGCTGGGCAAGGTGATGGGCGCCTGTAGTCCTAGCTACTCTGGAGGCTGAGGCAGGAGAATAGCGTGAACCCGGGTGGCGGAGCTTGCAGTGAGCTGAGATCTGGCCACTGCACGCCAGCCTGGGCGAGAGAGCGAGACTCCGTCTCAAAAAAAAAAAGAGAAGGGGGATAAGGAGAGGGAGAGCGAGATGGGGAGCAAGGAAGAAAGAGAAATGAGAAAGCACCTACACTGGAATGGTGTATTTTCTTTTGAAGAAAAACAAATCTTCCAACATATTGGTTGATTACATTTTGATTTGATTCAGTGAGTGCTTTATGGAGTGTCTACTCAGTCTATAACTGTCATTTAATTTATCCTTCTAAACAACACTCATGGAGTGGCTTTTATTATTTCTATCTTACCACATGAGCAAACTGGGACTCTGAGAACTAAGGCACCCTGGATCCCACAGCTCAGTTAAGAGTCAGGCAGGGAGTTAGACGATCTGTGTCCTCCAGGGCATGGATTGAGTCAACATCTGCTTGGCACCATGATGTTTAACACAGAGGACTGACACCACAGATGGTTATAATCCCTCAGCATATAAACAGGGATATCCTGTAGCCCACCATCTCATCAGCAGCATCTCTGAGCACCTCCTCTTGCCAATTACTGCCATGCACTGTACTGGTTATCTGTCCTGCATCCTCTCCCAAATCCCACGCCCAGACCGTGAGCCTCTGGAGGGCAGAAAACCATGATTTTTTTTCATCTTGTATCTGATTCAAGGTAGGGAATGAATCACCATTACAGACTTGAGTTGAAACAATTTCTTCAGAGTACAAGCAATGCCAGCAACTGCATCCATTCAAGTCGGGAAATGTTTACCAGTTAACTATTGTGTGCCTGGCCCTGAGCAGAGACAGAGCAGCACATGGAAGACAAAGCAGACACAATGTCCCTCCTCAAAGAGCTTAGTGGTACAATGAAGGGGTAGGAGGCCCTGATTTCCAGCATCTGCCAGTTGCCCAGTAAATATTCCTATCATGAATCAGCCAGCGATTCTCTCATCACACAAAATTGAGCTTGGGGTTGATATAGTAGAGTCACCGTCACCGTGCTGAATGAGAAGCTTGTGTAGAAAGAAGGGAGGTTATGCCCAAGGGGCATTGAGCTCAGAAAAACCAAGGAAAGGGGCTTTGAAGGGAGGTACCTGCAGAGTAGACAGCAGGCAGGGAGGGGGCTGGCAAGGCGTAAGGAGTGGACCTGAATTGTGCCTCTCTCAGGGCTGAGACAAGGGTGAGGCGAGTGAGGCTTTGGATGCAAAACCTAAGGGAGTGCCCCAAACTCAGCAGCCTCTGCAAGTTACCCAGCAGCAAAATGGAGTTAGGAAGATGGGCTGCTTCCAGCACACTGTGGATTTGTTGCGGAGGTAGACAGATGAGAGCAAGTGAGGAAACCAAATTAAATCATCACTGATTGGTTCTATGAAGGAAATACACAGGGTGCTGGGACAGAAAGAGATGGGGAAGTTGCCGTTAAGCTAAGAGTCATGCATGCAGCTCTTTACTTTTCAAAGAGGATTTTTCAGTCCAAATTAAGCTCCAGTATTTACCATGGAGATTTACAGGAGCAGACAAATCCCTCCTCTATCCTCTGTCTTCGGGGGCACCCTCCTCACCAGGAAAGCAGGCTGTCACTGGGGGTCTGCTACCCATGAGTCTCTCTCCTGGAAAAGGGACAGTCTCTTTCCCCCACCCCGGACTTGGCAGCTGAAGAAGGTTAAACTGATTACACCCTCGGCTCCTGCTGTCTCCTGCTGCCCGCCTGATAACGTCTTCCTCCCTGATGGCCGCTGTCGTGGGGCGAGCAGTGAATCAAATCAATAGTGTCACCTATTAGGCTGATGTCAAACCCTAGAGGAGACGGTTTTTCTTCCTCCGCTTTTAACAGGTATTATGTAGCCACTGGGTCCCGGAGAGACTCCTTATATTATATAGTTGTATTTATTTACTAGCGTTGGGAAATGTCTCCCACTGGCTTTATTCTATTCAGGTCAATCCAAAATGAAGACTCAGAGAAACAATGGAAACCTTTGAATTCTTTTTATTCCACCGCGAGCATTAAAGGCACCCATGGTTTTTCCTATGGATGAATGCCATCAAATGGTCTGGGTTTTCTTTCTGACTCCACCCCTTGCTTGCTGTATGGACTGTAAGGAATCCTTTTACTTCTGCATGCCTTTGTTTTCCTCATGTATAAAGTGGGGATAAGAAAGGCCAGATGTAATGGTTCACATCTGTAATCCCAGCACGTTGGGAGGCTGGGATGGGAGGATTGCTTGAGGCCGGGAGTTCGAGACCAGCGTAGGCAACAGAAAAAAAAAAAAAAAAACCCACAAAAAAGTTTAAAAATTAGCCAGATGTGGTGGTGCACCCATACTCCCAGCTGCTCAAGAGGCTGAGATGGGAGGATTTCTTGAGTTCAGGACTTAAAGTCTACCGTGAGCGATGATCACACCACTGCACTCCAGCCTGGGTGACAGAGCAAGACTGTGTCTCTAAAGGAAAAAAAAATAAACTTTTTTTAAATGGAGATAATGAAATCCACCTTGTAGGGTTGTTGTGAAGATTAGGTGAATTGAGTTGATAAATGCAAAGTCCCTCAAAGAGTGCTGGCCATATTCGGCATTATTAATACTTCTCCATTCTTGTTTTTGATATCTTGAATACCTACTAAGTGCCAGGTTCTGAGCTAGGAGCTTTGGCCTATATGATCTCGCTTAAAATTGATACGTTGCTCATCATGGTGTTTTGCATTAATTTTGATTTGTTATAATATTGCATTGAAACATTATTCATCTTGGGTGCTGAGTTTGGGGCACTCCCTTAAGTTTTGCATCCAAGGCTTCACTTGTCTCACCCTTGTCTCAGCCCTGAAAGAGGCACAATAAATTCAGGTCCACTCCTTGTGCCTCCCCAGCCCCCTCCCTGCCTGCTGTCTACTCTGCAGTTACCTCCCTTCAAAGCCCCTTTCCCTAGTTTTTCAGAGCTCAATGCCCCTTGGGTATATTCTCCCTTCTTTCTAGACAAGCTTCTCATTCAGCACGGTGACGGTGACTCTACTCTATTAACTCCAAGGTCAATTTTGTATGATGGGAGAATCACTAGCTGATTGCAGAGGAGGGACAGAAGGCTGTAGCTGACACAAGCAGCCCAGAGAGGCTGGTGGCAAAGAGAACAACGGTGAAGTCACAGTTTCTGGGGACATTTCTGCAGCAGCAGACTTGATGGCCACATAAATCTGGGTGTAACGAAAAAGGAGGGGCAGAAGGTGACTCGCGGGTTGGTGGTCCCGGTACCAGGGAGGATCAGTTCCATTCATGGCAGGGAGGAGGTGGGTGCCTGAGAGTTAGGGGGATCCCACTATGCCCTGGTCCTCCCTGGGGCTCTGATTTCTACCTGTGCTTCTCAGTTAAGTACAGCTAACTCCGTTCAGGGGAAAGATCATAGGCTTGGAGTCACAGAGGCCTGGGCGTAGAGATATAATTTTAATAATCACACTGAGTTCTAGTTTGAAAATAGAATTGACATTAAAATTAGAGGGAGCAGAAAACACTCATCCCTGGTTCTCTGCTGCCAGTTTGTTGCTAGGAGCTTCAAGAAAAGGTGGCTTTGCAGCAGCCATTCCTGACTAACAAATCTCCTTTGCTCTGGTAGACGTGGCCGTGGCACAGCACAGTTCTCCCTAAGTGAAGGCTGTGCAGAAGGCACAAGTACCTGTTTCCATCTCGGGTTGCTATGATCTGAATGTTTATGCCCCCCAAAAATGCATACGTTGAAACCTAATTCCCAGTGTGATGGTACTAGAGGGTAGAGCCTCTGGAAAATGATTAGGTCATGAGGGTGTTTCTGTCATGAATGGGATTAGTCCCTGCTATAGTTTGGTTGTTTGTCTCTGCCAAACCTCATGTTCAAATTGGATCCCTATTGTTAGAGGTGGAACCTTGTGGAAGGTGTCTGGATTATGGGGGGCAGGTCTCTCATGAATGACTTGGTGCTGTCCTCACAATAATAAGTGAGTTCTCTCTCTATTAGTCCCTGCAAGAGTTGGTTATTTAAAAGAACCTGGCGCCTCCTCCCTCCCTCTCTTGCTTCCTCTGTTGCCTTGTGATCTCTTCATACATGGACTCCCATTCCCCTTCCACCATGAGTGGAAGCTGTCTGAGACCCTCACCAGAAGACAAGCAGATGCAGGCACCATGCTGCTTGTACAGCCTGCAGAATTGTGAGCTCTTTCCTTTATAAATTATCCACTCTCAGGTATTCCTTTAGCAATAAAATTCATTTAGCAATAGCAACACAAATGGACTAGAACAATATCATTATAGTGGGAACCCCAGAGAGCAAGCTAGCCCCCTTATACTATGTGAGGACACAGCTGGAAGCTGCCGCCTGTGAACCAGAGAGTGGGCCCTCACCAGACTCTGCATGTGCCAGCATATTGATCTTGGACTTCCTAGCCTCCAGAACCATGAGCAGCAAATGTGTGTTGTGGATAAGCCACTTAGGGTATGGTATTTTTGTTATCACAGCCTGAATGGACTAAGACACGGGTATAGATGGTACAAGGCAGATAGTTATGGCTTACTTGGGACACCAGACTTCTTAGGATATAGGGAGATGATCATAGTCAACAGAGGGGGCTCCTTCATTCCTTGGTTTTTTTTCTTTCCTTCTCTATAGAATGTAGACTCCATAAGACAAAGATTTGCTCTGTTCTGTCTGCTGCCATCTCCCCAGCCCCCATATGGCTATCTGGCAAGTGGCATCAAACAGAAGCTCAAATACTTTCTGAGCCAATGTTTGAATGAATCCATTCAGCAATCAACAGAGAGTAACAGAATTCAAGAAGGCTAGATTATGCAGGATTGCACAGGTGTAGTCTGAATGTGCCCACTGCACACGTCTCCTCCCAGTCTCACCAAAAGGATGTTGCATGGGGAAAGGTATGGGAAGCGGGAGAGGATTTAGGAAATGATTGTAATTTTAAAATGGGTAGTCTTTGACTGGGCGTGGTGGCTCATGCCTATAATCCCCGCACGTTGGGAGGCTGAGGCGGGTAGATCACCTGAGGTCAGGAGTTCAAGATCAGCCTGGCCAACGTGGCAAAACCCTCTCTCTACTAAAAATACAAAAACTAGCCGGGCGTGGTGGTGGACGCCTGTGATCCCAGCTACTTGGGAGGCTGAGGCAGGGAGAACTGCTTAAATCCAAGAGGCAGAGGTTGCAGTGAGCCGAGATCACGCCACTGTACTCCAGCCTTGGTGACCGAGCAAGACTTTGTCTCAAAAAAAAAAAAAAAAGTGTAGTCTTTAGACAAGCCTCCCTCTCTGTCGGTGGTTTAGTCCAGGAATTACTTTGATTCCCCGGGTGACAGCTTCATCATGCAACCACTTAAAACTCCTAGATTCTACCAGCAAAATAGTCTTCATTTTTTGAGACTCCAGGGTCTTAGAACCAGAGCCATAAGGCAGGATTGACCCTGGTGGCTGCAACTCTGGGTGGGCATTACAGGTGATTTTGCCCATCTTTAATAGGGATAAGCTGCTGAGGTAAGCACATGTTTTAATGTACGTGAGTGCACCAGGCATGGCATTAGCCTGCGAGATTGATAAGACTGCCCTGTGCACACTCTCATGTCCCCTGAGTTCCTAGCACTGAGCACACAGTAGGTACTCAATGGATGCCTGTGGAATGCATGTGTTCCGGGTTATATGGTATCCCTCCGAAAGATATGTCAAAGCCCTAATACCCAGGACTTGTGAATATGACCTTATTTGGAAATAGGCTCTTTGCAAATGACATCAAATGAAGATGAGGTCATTGGGGTGAGCTCTAATCTGATAGGACAGTGTCCCTAGGAAAAGGGAAAATTTGGACACAGACACAAACACCCAATAATCACACCATGTGATGACAGAGGAGGAGACTGGAGTGACGCATCCTTAAGCCAAGGAACACCAAGGATTGCCTGCAACACGGAAACTAAGAGGAAGGTACGGGACCGATTCTCCCTACAGCCTTCAGAAAGAACATGGCCCTGCCAACCCCTTATTTTGAACTTCTGGCCTCCCAAGCTGTGAGCAAATACATTTCCAACGATGCAAGCCACCCAGTTTGTGGTCATTGTCATAGCAGCCCTGGGAAACAAACGCAGGATGTTAGTATGACCTCATAGTTCGCACTTCTGTGTGAGCTACTCCTCAGCTGCTCCAAATGACCCACACAAATACTACAACACAAACATTCAGTTCCCTGACTCCCGACTCCATCTCCCGCACAACCTTGAAACCAAATTCCTGACACCAAAGCTAATTTTACCTTTCAACCTGCATGCAGCTATTTTTATTCCAACCTCCAATCTCGGTTCTGTTGAGCTCCAATTAACAAGGTGGCTGAGGTCTTCCTGAAAGTCTTCACAGACCTGCATAATTCATCTCCCGTGTTCTCGAAGCCAGCATTAAACAAAGGAGGTCCAGCTCCAGACCAGACTTAAGTCTGGTGGTTCCCCCGGTGGGGCCGGGGATGATTTGCACCAGCAACAACTGGGGCACTGGTCAAAACTGGAGATCCCTAAGAGGATAGCCTGAACCAGAGTCTAAGGGGAGAGGTCAGGCACCTGCATTTTCAGCAGATGTACCAGGATATTCTGGTGTTTGCCAAAGCACTACCTTGTTAACTCTTTATCCACAGAGTTTTCCAGGCATGAGAGTCTGGGTTCCAGCCACAGCTAATGGACCTGTGGAAGACAGAATTCTCCCTATTTTATTTTTCCTCTTCCCAGTTGTCCTGGAGTGGGCACTGGGGTTGGCTGTTCTCAGGTGCCTCTTGGAATTTCTCAGCCTAGTTTACATGGGGAAGATAGAAGCATATTCAGATGAGGTAGGGGGTGAGAGTGGGTGAACTAAGGCAAGACATCTCCAGTTCCTTCCCAGCTTCCCTTCAAGAGGTAGGGTCTCTGACCCCAAAAGAATGCCTCTGCCCCATCCTTACAATCATCCCCTAAGATTGCTTTCCAGACCTGGCTGATTCTTTGATGAGATTTCTCAGCATTTGTTTTCATTTTTGTTTTTGTTTTGGTGTCATCCTAATGCTGCCAGTACTATCTCAGGCAGGAAAACCCACCCTACCCCTAAGTAAATCCATTCATTTAGCAAATATTTAGCAAATATTTAGCAAATATTCAGTGAAAACTGAATATATGCTAGGGGCCTGGTTCACGCCCATAGTCCCAACACTTTGGGAGACCAAGGTGGAAGAATCGCTTAAGTCGGGGGGTTTGAGACCAGCTTTGGCAACATAGCAAGACGCTGTCTCTACAGAAAAAGTTAAAATTAGCTGGATGTGGTTACTCATGCCCACAGTCCCAGCTACTTGGGAGGCTAAGGTGAGAAAATCACTTGAGCCCAGGAAGTTGAGGCTGCAGTGAGCCATGTTCACACCCCTACACTCTAGTCTGGGCAACAGAGCAAGACCCTGTCTCAAAAAAAAAAAAGAAAAGAAAAGAAAAAAAGATGCTAGAAGCTGTGCTAAATACGGAAGGGAACAAGACAGACCAAACCCCAGTTACAGGGCCTTTGCTTCAGCAGGAAAGAAAGACAGTAAACAACCAATAGCATGACATGATATTGCTTGATTTCAGAGAGCGGTCAGGGCTGAGGGTGGTGGTGTGGGGTCATGGAAGTGCCAGTTGAGATAAGCTGGCAGCAGGGTCTTCTGAGAAAGTGACAGACACCAGAGACCTGGATGAGTTGAGGAATGGGCCATGGGACTATCAAGTTGAAGAGAATTCCTACACCAGGGAGTAGCTAATATGCAGCCCAGGTCATCAGGGTCCCAGGCATGTTTATAGACCAGCAAGGAGGCCAGTATGGCTGGTCTGGGAGGAGAAGATAGGGAGGCAGAGGAGGGGAAAGCTAGTGGGAGGTAGGGTCAGAGACAGGCAAGGCCAGACCATGTAGGGAAGTGCAATTGTGCAGGTCAGAGATCATCTCAGGCTAGGCTAGGGTGGAAGTCCCAGAGAGGCGGCAGAGTGGATGGATTCAGGATGAGTCTGGAGTTGGCAGGAGGCAAGGATGGATTAGATGTGGGAGGAGGGAGAAGGAAAGAGGAAGCTATTTTAGTTCCTAGACACTGACAGGATATTGCATAATATAAAAAGAATCATTCATTTTTTTAGAGGTGGTAATGGTGTTGCCATTGTGTATTTCTTAATTGTCCTCACCTTGTAGAGATATATGCTAAAATTTTAAAAAATGAAATGGCCAGGCATGGTGCCACCTGCCTGTAATCCCAGCTTCTCAGGAGGCCAAAGTAGGAAGATCGCTTGGGACCAGGAGTGTGAGACCAGCATGGGCAACACAGTGAGACCCTGTCTCTAAAAAAAATTTTTAAATTAGCTGGGTATGTTGGTGCACACCTGTAATCCTAGCTACTTTGGAGGCTGGGGCAGGAGGATTGCTTGGATCCAGGAATTTGAGGTTGCAGTTAGCTATGATCATGCCACTGCCTTCCAGCCAGGGTGACAGATCAAGATCCTGTCTCTTAAGAAAAATAAATAAAAAATAATAAAGTCACCCAATTACTTCACATTAATAAATGCATGAGGACTGGGCACAGTGCCTTGCACCTATAATAATCTCAGCACTTCAGGAGTTTGAGGCGGGAGGATTGCTTGAGTTTGAGACCAGCCTGGGTAACAAAATGAGACCCCCATCTCCACGAAAAATCAAAATTAGCCAGGCATGATGGTGTGTGCCTAGAGTCCTAGCTACTCAGGAGACTGAGGTGGGAGGATCACTTGAACCCAGGAGGTCAAGGCTGCAGTGAACCATGATCACGTCACTCTACCCCAGCCTGGATGACAGTGAGATCTTGTCTCTAAATAACTGTAAGTAAAATGAAATGATGTAATTCTGGGATTTATCCAAAATAGTATGGGAGGGGAAGCCTTCTGGGAGGTGGAAATCAAAAAAGGAATTGGCCATATGTTGATCATTGTTGAGGGTGAGTGACGGATCCATGGGCTTCCATTGCACCATTCACTCCACGGTTGTATTAATCTATGATTAAAATTCTCCTTAGCAAACATTATAAGGAGGCACCATTTCCAGGATGCAGAAGACTGAGAAAGGGGCAGGTCTAGGACGACAGTTGGAGAGTTTCCTATAGATGTCGAATCTGGACTCTACTGTTCACAAGAGCCAAGATGTGGAATCAACGTAGGTGTCCAACAATAGATGAATGAATAAAGTAAATGGGGTGCCTATACACAATGGAATACTACTGAGTCATATAAATGGAGAAAATGCTGTCATGCATGACAGCATGGATGGAACTGGAGGGTATTACGCTAAGTGAAATAAGCCAGGCACAGAAAGTTAAATACTACACATTCCCACTCAGATGTTAAAGCTAACAAGGTTGATGTCATAAAAGTAAAGAGTAGGGCAGAGGATACTGGAAGCTGGGAAGAGGAGGGAGAGAGGAGGACTGGGGAGAGATTTTATTAAAGGTTTAAAAATTCCATCTAGATGGGAGCAGTAGGTCCTAGTGTTCTATGGCACTGTGTGATGACTATAACGTAAGTTCCGAACAGCTGGAAGATGATATTGAGCATTCCTAACAGAAAGAAATGATAAATGCTTGAGATGACGGCTATATTAGTTCCTCTGATGGGATCATTTATATTATATACATATTAAAACATCACTGTGTGCCACACAAAAATGTACAGTTATAATGTGTCAACTTAAACAATTAATACAGAAAAATTAGCCAGGCATGGTGGTGCATGCCTGTAGTCTTACCTACGTGGGGGGCTGAGGAAAGAGGATTGCTTGAGCCCAGGAGGTCGAGGCTGCAGTGAGCCAAGATCAAGCCACTGCACTCCAGCCTGCGTGACAAAGTGAGACCCTGTCTCAAAAAAAGAAAAAAAAAAGATAAAAAAATTAAATTAAAATTGTAAGCTCCAGACTCTGGGTTCAGACCCAAGACGTCAGAGAGAGGGTTACACACCTCCCCTACTCTGATCGGAGGCTTCATCATCACCTCCCTCTTCTAACCCCCTGCTCAGAGGTTTCATTATTTGCCACCTTCCTCACACACCCCACACTAGAACCAGCTACATAATTTATGGGACCCAGTGCAAAGTGAAAATGCAGGACCCTTTCTCAAAAATTACTATAAATTTCAAGATGGCTTTGCAGAGCATTCAACCAAGTTAGGGCCTTTCTGAGCATGGGCATTTGTGCAGCCGACCCAGCTGCATACCTGCAATGACACCAGTCCTGCCCCACCCTGCAAAGATTGGAGAAATCCTTCTCAGGTGCTCATCTAAGAAGCACTGGCATCTCTGGCCGCCACGACTGAATGACTTCCTTTCTTCATCCAGTTACTCAGGAAGCGTTTTTGGTGTATCCGTTACGGGATATTATGCTGGGGAAGAGGGTTACAGCAGGGTCTCCCAGTCTCAACACTGTTAACATTTGGAGCCAGATCATCCTTTGCTGGTCCTGTGCTGTCCTGTACACTGTAGGGTATTTAGCAGCACCCCTGGCCCCATCCCACCAGATGCCAGGAGCACCTATCCCTCCAGAATGTCTCCAGACATTGCCAAATACTCCCTGGCAGGCTAAGTTGCCCTCTGCTGAGAACCACTGGACTACAGTGATACAAGGAAATTTGGAGGCACTCCTAGTA
The DNA here is from genome assembly GCF_002776525.5 of Piliocolobus tephrosceles. NCBI lineage: Eukaryota > Metazoa > Chordata > Mammalia > Primates > Cercopithecidae > Piliocolobus > Piliocolobus tephrosceles. The sequence goes on along the minus strand of NC_045450.1, from coordinate 9,378,795 downwards.
AGCTTTTCCATTGTAGAACCTATCACATTCATATTTTTAATTACTTTTTACTTATTTGTTTAATGCTGGCTCCTCCAAATAGACTGCAGTTTTCATGAAACCAGAGACAACCTCCCATCTCTGTTTAGTTCTCAGTTGCATCTCTAGCCCCCAGCACAGTACCCAAGACATGGTAGGAACTCAGCAAATACTTGTTGAAGGCATGAATGTTGGAGGAGACAGACAAATGGCAGACAGAAACAGTGCAGTGTTGGCCGGGCGTGGTGGCTCAAGCCTGTAATCCCAGCATTTTGGGAGGCCGAGGCGGGCGGATCACGAGGTCAGGAGATCGAGACCATCCTGGCTAACACGGTGAAACCCCGTCTCTACTAAAAAAAATACAAAAAAACTAGCCAGGCGAGGTGGCCGGCGCTGTAGTCCCAGCTACTCGGGAGGCTGAGGCAGGAGAATGGCGTAAACCCGGGAGGAGGAGCTTGCAGTGAGCCGAGATCCAGCCACCGCACTCCAGCCTGGGCAACAGAGCAAGACTCCGTCTCAAAAATAAAAAATAAAGAAACAGTGCAGTGTCTCAACATGGACAAAGAAAATACACAGGTGCGTGTACAAGGAAAGCATGCATCACAGAGGAGAAAGTGATTAACTACCAGGGAGAGAAGACTCCAGGAAGGCTACATGAGAGATTCAGCAAATATTTAAAGGACAAATAGGGATCTGTCTGGTGAACTGATAGGGCTGTGCATTCAGACAGCAGCATCACCATCCACAAAGGCACCAAGAGAATACAAGGCTGCACTCAGGAACACAACGATTATAATGGTGCAAGTGAGTGAGCTGGAGAGGTAGATATGGTCCATTCCCTGGGCCTGGATGCCCATTAAACCATTAAACAAATGAATTACAAGTAATTAAAAATATGAGTGTGATACGTTCTAGATGCTTTACCCAATTGGCGCTGAGTATCCACTGAAGGGTTTTAAGCAGCCGCCTGGGTTGGCAGGCTCTGTTTGTAGATAGCCATGTGCAGAACAGATTGAAGAAGACAATCTATAGAAAAGCAGGCATCATAGCAGGGGCACCTCTGCCTTTGCTCCCTCCTGGACCATGAGGTGTGGCACTGCCCTGGCATTAACCAATCTCCTGCAGTCACTCATCTGTGTTACCAACTGCCCTAGTCAGCTCAAGCTGCTATAATAAAACACCATGACTGTGTGGCTTAAACAACAGGCACTTACTGTGAAGGGCAGAAAGTCCAAGATCAGGGAGCCAGGAGGGATGGGTTCTGATAAGGACTCTCTTCCTGGCTTGCAGACAGTCGCCTTCTTGCTGTGTCCTCACATGGTGGAGATAGAGGAAGAGTCTGCCTCTTTTCCTCTTATGAAAACACTAATCCCCCCATGGGGGACCCACACTAATGACCTCATCTAAACCTAATCACCTCCCGTAGGCCCCACTTCCTGACAACATCACACTGGGGGTTAGGGCTTCAACATACTAGTTTTGGGAGGACACAGACTTTCAGTCCACAACATCAGGTCTCCTGAAAGTCCCCAGGCCTGAACACCTGAAAGTGCCTTGTGAATTATTCAAAGCACTAATTTGGGACTGAGTGTCTTCTCGCTTGTTTCCTCTTTGAAAATCAGAGCTGACAGTAACGCACAGAGGTGCTTTGGAGACAGCAAGGCTGGAGGGGGCCCTCTGCAGACACACTGTGCCATGGGCCACACTCCAACTGTGTAGCTTCGAGCAAGTAACTTCACAGCTCTCAATTCATTCTCATCTAAAGATCGAGGGGAAGGATAGTACTTTCATTGTGAGATTGATGTGAAGGTTAAAATGAAGAGTTAACCTATAAAACATCCCTCAGCAGTGTCACTGTGACATAGTGTCAATAGCCAGACTGTTTGTGGGCCATTTATCTCCCACTCACCCCCTCTACAGCCATCAATCATACCAAATTAGAGAATGTATTTTGAAAACTCCATACCAAGTGCCAAGCAGGGAGCATGATGGTCACCAGGTTAAAGGCTCAGGACTCAGGCTTTTTTATTTTTTCTTTTTTTCTTTCTTTTTTTTTTTTTTTTAACAGGGTCTCACTCCAGTTGATCAGGCTGGAGTGCAGTGGCACCATCTCAGCTTGCTGTAGTTTTGCCCTCCTGGGCTCAGGCAAATCTCCCACCTCAGCCTCCTGAGTAGCAGGAACTACAGGCACATACCACCACACCTGGCTAACTTTTTGTAGTTTTACTAGAGACAGGATTTCGCCATGTTGCCCACGCTCGTCTTGAATTCCTGGACTCAGGAGTTCAAGTCTGCCTGCCTCAGCCTCCCAAAGTGCTGGAATTACAGGTGTGAGCCACCGTGTCTGGCTTTACGCAATTTTAAATTGAGCCTTGACAGAAAGAGTACTCCACAGGGCAATGGCTCTTAACTGCGGGTGACTGTTGCAGCTGAACATCTGGCAATGTGTGGAGGCATTTTTGGTTGTCACAGCTGAGGGGGTGCTACTGGCATCTAATAGATTCTACAGAAGCTACTGAACATCCTGCAAAGCATGGAACAGCCCCCGACAACAAGGAACTGTCCAGCACGAAATGTCAACAGTGCTCAGATTGAGAAACCTGATCTAGACACTGCTAGATCTTGGTAGAATGAACACAAACTTTCTGGAGTCAGGTAAACCTACATTTAAATTCCCATCATGCCACTTACTAGCTTGTGGCCTTAGACAAATCACTTAACATCTCAAAGATGACACCTTCCCAGAGTATGTTGCTCAGGATTAGAAGGAGTAAAACATGAGCACCTAGAAAAATGACCAGCACATGGCAAATGTCCCAGACATTTGTGATTGCCTACCCAACAGCCATTCTCGACTGCCTTCCTGCTCCAGACACTGACATGAAAGACGTGATGATGGTGCAGCAGCAGCTATTTTGGCTCCAAGAGGGAGAAGGCAAAAAAAGACTAAGAGAGGCTGATGCAGAGCCCAGGAGCCATGGAATCAACCCCTGGATCCAACTCCTCTTGAGTTCTGTTACATAAGAAATAATGCGTCATTAGTTAAGCTGCTTTTAAGATTTTTTAACAGCGCCCTTTTTAATTTTTTGTTATTTATTTTTCAGTAGCTTTTGGGGTACAAGTGGTTTTTGGTTACATGAATGAATTATATAGTGATGAATTCTGAGATTTTAGTGTACTCATCACACAAGCAGTATACGTTGTACCTAACGTGTAGGTTTTTTCCATCCCTGCCCCCCGTCTCACCCTTGCACTTCTAAGTCTCTGAAGTCCATTATACCACTCTGTATGCCTTTCCGTACTCATAGTTCAACCTCCCCATTTTAGTGGGAACATGCAGTTTTTGGTTTTCTACTCCTGTGTTACTCTACTTAGAATAATGGCCTCCAGCTCCACCCAAGTTCCTGCAAGACATGATTTCATTCCTTTTAATGTCTGAGTTGTACTCCGTGGTGTATATATACCATGTTTTTCTTTAGCCACTCAGTCAGTGGGCACTTGGGTTGGTTCCACATCTTTGCAGTTGTGAATTATGACGCTATAAACACACATGTGCAAGTGTCTTCTTCATACAGTAACTTTGTTAAGCTGCTTTTAGTTGGTACTTCTTATTGACGCCTTTACTCATTCGAATCACTACCATGCAAACTCAATAAATGTTTGTAGATCGATAAATGGTTTTATATGTCTGGCCTATAGTAGGTGTTTTAAGCAGTGGTTGAGATATCCTGGTCAGGCAAGAAATAACTTTTTTTTTCCTTTTTTTTTTTTTTTTTTTTTTTTTGGAGACAGAGTTTCGCTCTTGTTGCCCAGTCTGGAGTGCAATGGTGCAGTCTCGGCTCACTGCAACCTCTGCCTCCTGG
>NC_045450.1:9318693-9344914 GCF_002776525.5 Piliocolobus tephrosceles | reverse complement strand
CTCCCTCATTGCTAGCACAGCAGTCTCCAATCTAACCGCAAGGCAGCAGCGAGGCTGGGGGAGGGGCGCCCACCATTGCTGAGGCTTAAGTAGGTAAACACAAAGCCGCTGGGAAGCTCGAACTGGGTGGAGCTCACAGCAGCTCAAGGAAACCTGCCTGTCTCTGTAGACTCCACCTCTGGGGACAGGGCACAACTAAACAACAACAACAAAAAAAGAAGCAGAAACCTGTACAGACGCAAACGACTCTGTCTGACAGCTCTGAAGAGAGCAGTGGATCTCCCAACACGGAGGTTGAGATCTGAGAAGGGACAGACTGCCTGCTCAAGTGGGTCCCTGACCCCTGAGTAGGCTAACTGGGAGACATCCCCCACTAGGGGCAGTCTGACACCCCATACCTCACAGGGTGGAGTACACCCCTGAGAGGAAGCTTCCAAAGTAAGAATCAGACAGGTACACTCGCTGTTCAGCAATATTCTATCTTCTGCAACCTCTGCTGCTGATACCCAGGCAAACAGGGTCTGGAGTGGACCTCAAGCAATCTCCAACAGACCTGCAGCTGAGGGTCCTGACTATTAGAAGGAAAACTATCAAACAGGAAGGACACCTATACCAAAACCCCATCAGTATGTCACCATCATCAAAGACCACAGCAGATAAAACCACAAAGGTGGGGAAAAAGCAGGGCAGAAAAGCTGGAAATTCAAAAAGTAAGAGCGCATCTCCCCCTGCAAAGGAGCGCAGCTCATCGCCAGCAACGGATCAAAGCTGGTCAGAGAATGACTTTGACGAGATGAGAGAAGAAGGCGTCAGTCCATCAAACTTCTCAGAACTAGAGGAGGAATTACGTACCCAGCGCAAAGAAACTAAAAATCTTGAAAAAAGAGTGGAAGAACTGATAGCTAGAATAATTAATGCAGAGAAGGTCATAAACGAAATGACAGAGATGAAAACCATGACATGAGAAATACGTGACACATCCACAAGCTTCAGTAACCGACTCGATCAACTGGAAGAAAGAGTATCAGCGATTGAGGATCAAATGAATGAAATGAAGCGAGAAGAGAAACCAAAAGAAAAAAGAAGAAAAAGAAATGAACAAAGCCTGCAAGAAGTATGGGATCATGTAAAAAGACCAAATCTACGTCTGATTGGGGTGCCTGAAAGTGAGGGGGAAAATGGAACCAAGTTGGAAAACACTCTTCAGGATATCATCCAGGAGAACTTCCCCAACCTAGTAGGCAGGCCAACATTCAAATTCAGGAAATACAGAGAACGCCACAAAGATACTCCTCGAGAAGAGCAACAACAAGACACATAATTGCCAGAGTCACCAAAGTTGAAATGAAGGAAAAAATCTTAAGGGCAGCCAGAGAGAAAAGTCGGGTTACCCACAAAGGGAAGCCCATCAGACTAACAGCAGACCTCTCGGCAGAAACTCTACAAGCCAGAAGAGAGTGGGGACCAATATTCCACATTCTTAAAGAAAAGAATTTTAAACCCAGAATTTCATATCCAGCCAAACTAAGTTTCATAAGTGAAGGAGAAATAAAATCCTTTACAGATAAGCAAATGCTTAGAGATTTTGTCACCACCAGGCCTGCCTTACAAGAGACCCTGAAGGAAGCCCTAAACATGGAAAGGAACATCCAGTACCAGCCATTGCAAAAACATGCCAAAATGTAAAGACCATCGAGGCTAGGAAGAAACTGCATCAACTAACGAGCAAATAACCAGTTAAGATCATAATGGCAGGATCAAGTTCACACATAACAATATTAACCTTAAATGTAAATGGACTAAATGCTCCAATTAAAAGACACAGACTGGGAAACTGGATAAAGAGTCAAGACCCATCAGTCTGCTGTATTCAGGAGACCCATCTCACATGCAGAGACATACATAAGCTCAAAATAAAGGGATGGAGGAAGATCTACCAAGCAAATGGAGAACAAAAAAAAGCAGGGGTTGCAATCCTAGTCTGTGATAAAATAGACTTTAAACCGTCAAAGATCAAAAGAGACAAAGAAGGCCATTACATAATGGTAAAGGGATCAATTCAACAGGAAGAGCTAACTATCCTAAATATATATGCACCCAATACAGGAGCACCCAAATTCATAAAGCAAGTCCTTAGAGACTTACAAAGAGACTTAGACTCCCATACAATAATAATGGGAGACTTCAACACTCCACTGTCAACATTACACAGATCAACGAGACAGAAAGTCAACAAGGATATCCAGGAATTGAACTCATCTCTGCCCCAAGCGGACCTAATAGACATGTATAGAACTCTCCACCCCAAATCAACAGAATATACATTCTTCTCAGCACCACATCGCACTTATTCCAAAATTGACCACATAATTGGAAGTAAGGCACTCCTCAGCAAATGTAAAAGAACAGAAATGATAACAAACTGTCTCTCAGACCACAGTGCAATCAAACTAGAACTCAGGACTAAGAAACTCAATCAAAACCGCTCAACTACATGGAAACTGAACAACCTGCTCCTGAATGACTACTGGGTACATAACGAAATGAAGGCAGAAATAAAGATGTTCTTTGAAACCAATGAGAACAAAGATACAGCATACCAGAATCTCTGGGACACATTTAAAGCAGTGTGTAGAGGGAAATTTATAGCACTAAATGCCCACAAGAGAAAGCTGGAAAGATCTAAAATTGACACTCTAACATCACAATTAAAAGAACTGGAGAAGCAAGAGCAAACATATTCAAAAGCTAGCAGAAGCCAAGACATAACTAAGAAGAACTGAAGGAGGTAGAGACACAAAAAACCCTCCAAAAAATCAATGAATGCAGGTTTTTTGAAAAGATCAACAAAATTGACAGACCACTAGCAAGACTAATAAAGAAGAAAAGAGAAGAATCAAATAGACGCAATAGAAAATGATAAAGGGGATATCACCACCGACCCCACAGAAATACAAACTACCATCAGAGAATACTATAAACACCTCTACGCAAATCAACTAGAAAATCTAGGAGAAATGGATAATTTCCTGGACACTTACACTCTTCCAAGACTAAACCAGGAAGAAGTTGAATCCCTGAATAGACCAATAGCAGGCTCTGAAATTGAGGCAATAATTAATAGCCTACCAACCAAAAAAAGTGCAGGACCAGATGGATTCACAGCTGAATTCTACCAGAGGTACAAGGAGGAGCTGGTACCATTCCTTCTGAAACTATTCCAATCAATAGAAAAAGAGGCAATCCTCCCTAACTCATTTTATGAGGCCAACATCATCCTGATACCAAAGCCTGGCAGAGACACAACAAAAAAAAGAAAATTTTAGACCAATATCCCTGATGAACATCGATGCAAAAATCCTCAATGAAATACTGGCAAACCGGATTCAGCAGCACATCAAAAAGCTTATCCACCATGATCAAGTGGGCTTCATCCCTGGGATGCAAGGCTGGTTCAACATTAGCAAATCAATAAACGTAATCCAGCATATAAACAGAACCAAAGACAAAAACCACATGATTATCTCAATAGATGCAGAAAAGGCTTTTGACAAAATTCAACAGCCCTTCATGCTAAAAACGCTCAATAAATTCGGTATTGATGGAACGTACCTCAAAATAATAAGAGCTATTTATGACAAACCCACAGCCAATATCATACTGAATGGGCAAAAACTGGAAAAATTCCCTTTGAAAACTGGCACAAGACACGGATGCCCTCTCTCACCACTCCTATTCAACATAGTGTTGGAAGTTCTGGCTAGGGCAATCAGGCAAGAGAAAGAAATCAAGGGTATTCAGTTAGGAAAAGAAGAAGTCAAACTGTCCCTGTTTGCAGATGACATGATTGTATATTTAGAAAACCCCATTGTCTCAGCCCAAAATCTCCTTAAGCTGATAGGCAACTTCAGCAAAGTCTCAGGATACGAAATTAATGTGCAAAAATCACAAGCATTCTTATACACCAGTAACAGACAAACAGAGAGCCAAATCATGAATGAACTTCCATTCACAATTGCTTCAAAGAGAATAAAATACCTAGGAATCCAGCTTACAAGGGATGTCAAGGACCTCTTCAAGGAGAACTACAAACCACTGCTCAGTGAAATAAAAGAGGACACAAACAAATGGAAGAACATACCATGCTCATGGATAGGAAGAATCAATATCGTGAAAATGGCCATACTGCCCAAGGTTATTTATAGATTCAATGCCATCCCCATCAAGCTACCAATGAGTTTCTTCACAGAATTGGAAAGAACTGCTTTAAAGTTCATATGGAACCAAAAAAGAGCCCGCATTGCCAAGACAATCCTAAGTCAAAAGGACAAAGCTGGAGGCGTCACGCTACCTGACTTCAAACTATACTACAAGGCTACGGTAACCAAAACAGCATGGTACTGGTACCAAAACAGAGATATAGACCAATGGAACAGAACAGAGTCCTCAGAAATAATACCACACATCTGCAGACGTCTGATCTTTGACAAACCTGAGAGAAACAAGAAATGGGGAAAGGATTCCCTATTTAATAAATGGTGCTGGGAAAATTGGCTAGCCATAAGTAGAAAGCTGAAACTGGATCCTTTCCTTACTCCTTATACAAAAATTAATTCAAGATGGATTACAGACTTAAATGTTAGACCTAATACCATAAAAACCCTAGAAGAAAACCTAGGTAGTACCATTCAGGACATAGGCATGGGCAAGGACTTCATGTCTAAAACACCAAAAGCAACGGCAGCAAAACCCAAAATTGACAAATGGGATCTAATTAAACTAAAGAGCTTCTGCACAGCAAAAGAAACTACCGTCAGAGTGAACAGGCAACCTACAGAATGGGAGAAAATTTTTGCCATCTACTCATCTGACAAAGGGCTAATATCCAGAATCTACAAAGAACTCAAACAAATTTACAAGAAAAAAACAAACAACCCCATCAAAAAGTGGGCAAAGGATATGAACAGACATTTCTCAAAAGAAGACATTCATACAGCCAACAGACACATGGAAAAATGCTCATCATCACTGGCCATCAGACAAATGCAAATCAAAACCACAATGAGATACCATCTCACACCAGTTAGAATGGCAATCATTCAAAAGTCAGGAAACAACAGGTGCTGGAGAGGATGTGGAGAAATAGGAACACTTTTACACTGTTGGTGGGATTGTAAACGAGTTCAACCATTATGGAAAACAGTATGGCGATTCCTCAAGGACCTAGAACTAGATGTACCATATGACCCAGCCATCCCACTACTGGGCATATACCCAGAGGATTATAAATCATGCCGCTATAAAGACACATGCACACGTATGTTTATTGCGGCACTATTCACAATAGCAAAGACTTGGAATCAACCCAAATGTCCATCAGTGACAGACTGGATTAAGAAAATGTGGCACATATACACCATGGAATACTATGCAGCCATAAAAAAGGATGAGTTTGCGTCCTTTATAGGGACATGGATGCAGCTGGAAACCATCATTCTTAGCAAACTATCACAAGAAGAGAAAACCAAACACCACATGTTCTCACTCATAGGTGGGAACTGAACAATGAGATCACTTGGACTCGGGAAAGGAAACATCACACACCAGGGCCTATCATGGGGAGGGGGCAGGGGCGAGGGATTGCATTGGGAGTTATACCTGATATAAATGACGAATTGATGGGTGCTGACGAGTTGATGGGTGCAGCACACCAACATTGCACAAGTATACATATGTAACAAACCTGCACGTTGTGCACATGTACCCTAGAACTTAAAGTATAATAAAAAAAGAAAATGCAGAAATCACCTGTGTTCTGTGTCGCTCGCTCTGGGAGTTGGAGACTGGAGCTTTTCCTATTTGGCCATCTTGCTCCGCCCCTCATTTTCAGTAGTCTTTAACTCTTGCATTGTATTGTCATACTTCCCTGACACTCTATTACATGGTGTAACCTCAGCAAGTCCATTATAATGGGATTGTTCCTGCAGCTCCAAGCTCTTTGTTCTTCCATCCACTTTGTACAGGGCTTGATAGATCTGGCATGGTTTAGTGAGTGGAGGTATGAGAAAATCCATCATCTGATGACATCATTAATATTTCTTCAAAACGACCTGTTTGAGATAAAAGCACAGCCTGGCCTCCTTCTCATTAATCAAGGAGAAAGACAAAAACCATTTTGGTGACACAGCTCCTTAGCCCCTTAGAGTAATCCATCTTGCTGCATCGACACTCTTTCCAGGCAGCATTTAAATTCAGAGGGGACAAAGATTAGCCCAGAGCAGTCTTTTCATTAGAGAACAGGGTTTATGAAGAGTGTTTGCAGCCGTCAATACTGTTCCCTGTGTCGGATGAGCACACGGAACTTTCACTCATTAGTAGCACTTCATAGCAAGTGGCCATGTCTGAGCTGAATACTCACTGGGTGCCCTTGGCTGGGCTTAGAATAATGAAGAAAATGACCAAGCAGTGTCAGAGTCTTGGCGATACTGCCAGAACTGCAGGGAGAAAGGAACAGGGGGAGTGGTTTCTCCTCTAAATACACGCTCTAAAAGTGGCACCTTTTCAATAATTTTAAAAGGCAATTTATTATCATAGTAGTTAAGACTATGATGAATACAAATTAAAGAAAGCAAAGGTCAGTCTTGTAAATATATGATTGATGCATCAGAGGTCAAACCTGGAGACATTTACAGATTGCAATCAAAACCTAGCACCTTTTTAAATCGGCTTTTCTCCTATGTTAGCTGAATTATTACTGCAATACTGACTCCATCTTCTTGGAAAAGAATCATGCTTTCGTTCCCTGCATGACGTCATGCTTTTGACTTGCTTTGACCAATGAAATGCAAGCAGAAGTGACAGGAGTCTCTTCCAAGCAGCAGATTTAAAAGCCATGTCCTCTTTTCCCTCTGCCAAAGCAATGTCCCAGACTGTGGCTGCTCCCGCAGCCTGTGTCCCAGGGAGAAGAGATGTGGATCATAGCCACAGCTGACCCTGCTGGACGTGTAGTAGGAGCAAGAAAGAATGACTTGTTATTGTTATATCACTGAGCTTTTGGGGTCATTTGTTACTGCTGCATAACCTGGCTTTCCCTAACTGATACACTCGCTAGCCAGCAAAGCAGTTCTCCTGTCCAAGTCTCCCAGAGAGAATCCTTTTGACCTGATGACTTCTCCATACAACTTCGACTAGTTTTGAAATGAGAATTACACAGTGTAAACTATCCTGGATAAAGATAAAGCAATTTAGGTGTAATGAGGTGTGTGTGTGGGGGTGGAGCTGGTTGTCAAAAGAAGCAGCTATGTGGACTAGTGGTGATGGGGGTGGCTATTAGGGACAAGGGACCACTGGGCAGTATGGAGCAGTGATCTAGAATTTGACAGACTGAGCTTGAGTCCCAGACCTACACTTCACTAGCTGTGTGGCTTTGAACAAAACCCTTGGCCTCTCTAACATTCCCTTTGTAGCTAGTAGATGGGGTTGTTAAGAACAAAGTTATATGGAAGGATGAGGTCAATGGTAAGACCTACCATTGGGGTGGTGGTTGTTAATTTCTTTCTCTTCTTTCTCTTTCTCCTCCTCTTCCTCTTTCTCCTTTTTCTCCTCCTCTTCTTTTTCCTCCATCTTTTCCTCATTGGCTTGAATAATAGCAGCGAGGAGGGTGGGAGATTGGAGGTATAGCATGACAGCGTGCACCTAGAGACTCAGAGGGATCCAGCCTCTTCCAAGGAGGGGCCATGTGTTTGAAGTTTCTGGGGGACATATTTAGATGACAACTCTGACACTTGTTAGCTCTTTTAACCTTTCCTGAGGGCATGGGCCAAAGGGAAGTTTGATGAAGACATAGATCTTGCCTCAAAAAAATTGTTTTAAAGTCACAGTATTTTGGGAGGCCAAGGTAGGTGGATCACTTGAACCCAGGAGTTTGAGACCAGCCTGGGCAACATGGCAAAACCCCATTTCTACAAAAACTACAAAAAATTAGCTGGGTCTGGTGGTGTGTGCATGTAGTCCCAGCTACCTGGGTAGCTGAGGTGGGAGGAAGCTGAGGCTGCAGTGAGTCGTGATCATGCCCCTGCACTCCAGCCTGGGTAAAAGAGTGAGAACCTGCCAAAAAAAAAAAAAAAAAAAAAAAAAAAAAAAAAAAAAAAAAAAAAAAAGAATTACAAAGAGAATACATTATTTTGTTGGCAAAATATTAAAAACAATAAATATGTGGTGGAATGATACCTGTACTTCCTTAGTAGTGCATTAAATAGATCCCACAGCAGGTCTAATAACTATGAATATTTCAACATTGTGCTAAGCATGAATAGTATTTTGTGATTTCTACAATAATTGTGCTGTGATGGCAAAGTATCTGTGGTTTCTCTTGGTGACAAAATCATAATAAGGTAAATACCACTTGGCTTGATTGCCTACATTCAGTTGAAGGAAATGAAAACTTTCAGCTAGACGTTATCGAAAAGTCTTCCTCTAATGTTTTCCCACTGAAGTTCATGGACTCTCTAAATTCTATCCAGGACCCTTTGAGGGTTTGTGGACACTGGGTTAAAAACCCGTGCACCAACTTGATTTTCTCAAGGAAGTCACACTTCTTCTCTGAGCCTCAGTGTCCTCATTTGGAAAATGGGTGCATAGACTTTAATGTTTTTTCTAAGCACGGGACTCAGTTACTCTACAGTGAGCAGCCCTTATACGGCCTTGATTCATTGGGTAATAAGGTTTGAAGAAGACTGAGCACATCTTTCTGACCCCTTCTCACTCCAAATCCCATGAAATCACAAGAGAGGGAGGGGAGACAGAGGATATGAGAGGGAATGTGTAGAGCAACAGACTGAAAAACAAGAACAAGTAGCAGAATAGCATCAACAAACCAGGATTCTTGAGGAATCCCTAACAGATCAAAACCAGATCATGCATTTGCAGAAAGAGTCATTGCAAACCACAGCCTAAAACATATTTAAAAGAATATCTAATTTTAAGGAGCTCTTTGTGCCAAGCACGATGTTAAGCTTTGTACTTGCATTATCTACTATAATTCTCACAATATCCCTCTGACGTAGTTTTTGCTAGTACTTCCATTTTATAGATAGAGAGACTAACGCTCAGTGGGTTGAGGTATTTTGCCCAAGATCACACAACCAGAGAGCGATAGAGCCAAGATATTGGGCTGCCTGGCTTCAAAGCCCATGATTTTGTCCACTGCACTCTCCCAGGTTAGTTAATTGCTGCATTTAATTCTTATGCAAGAAGGAGCCTTTTTTTCTTTTCTTTTTTTTTTTAAATCTTGCTAGAATCTGTAGGCTTAAGAAACTAGGACAAAAACTGTTCTGGCACCAGTTCTAGGTTTAGGAAGAACTTAAGCTGCACCACGCCATTTTGGGGCCAATGAAGTCTTCATCACCCCCGGCTCTGGGTTAGCAATGCAGGCGGGAGCTGTCTGGCTCTGGGGGCTGGCGGGAAAACCCACGCTAATCTGTTCGGGAATATCTGCGCTGGAACACAATTACCTCACCGTTTCTCTTCAGTTCTTTTCTGAACACCATTTGCCCTAAAAATACTCTTTGACATTATGCACAAACATTGAAGAGACATTTATTTGGCCCTGACCTTTGTACGGTTCCTGCTAAAAGAGATTCAATGACACACAAATGGGGGACTGAATTATTTATAGGTTCCAGGGGAAATCAACGTTGCTTTTATCCCTATTGAAAGTGCATCGGAAGGCCAAAAAGTGCCAAATTAACTTCGGCTCCTTACTGAGGGACTCCAGCTAGACTCGAGGGTGCTTATTAAAGTTATGGGCGCCCTCCATGGCTGCATCTTTGGAAATCTGCATAACCCTGAACTGTTGTTCCTCTCAAGTACTTTGAAGACAAAGGTCTATACCCTTTTTGCAAGAAGCGACCACGATGAGCAAGGTGTAAGGAGTATATCGAGGCTTAAATCACCCATGAGGTTCACTTATGAATTTATTTATTACATCAACCAAATACAAATTGGACATTGCTTGATGCTGGCCACTGAAGAGAAAGGGATAAATTCATTAATGCATTTATGCAAAGATTCAACACATATTTATTTAGGGTCTTTCTTGGCAGGTTGTTTCAGGCATTGGATATATGTAACAATTCTGACAGGGTCCTGTTTTCATGAGTAAGATACTCTTCCTATCCTCAAGGAACTCAGCATAATGAGTGCCTAATAAGAATAAAAGTTATAGGCCAGGTGCAGTGGCTCACGGCTACAATCCCAGCACTTTGGTAGGCTGAGGCGGGCGGATCACCTGAGGTCAGGGGTTCGAGACCAGCCTGGCCAACATGGCGAAACCCTGTCTCTACTAAAAATACAAAAATTAGCCAGGTGTGGTGGCGGGCACTTGTAATCCCAGCTACTCCGGAGGCTGAGGCAGGAGAATCGCTTGAACCCAGGAGGTGGAGGTTGCAGTGAGCCGAGATCGTGCCACTGTACTCCAGCCTGGGCAACAAGAGTGAGACTCTGTCTCAAAAAAAAAAAAAAAAACAAAACAAAGAAAAATCCACATTTATTGAATGCTTACTATTTGCCAGGCACTGCCCTAAATGCTCTTCATGTATTAACGCCATGAATCCACCTAAGTACTCAATGAGATAAGAACTGCTAGTATCATTCCCATTTCATGGTTAAAGACAATGAAACACACAGTGTTTAAATTACCTGCTCAAAGAGTCAAATTTCAGAAGTTTTAAGGCTGGAATTCAGACCCAGGCAGTCAATCTGCATGTAATCTGTGCCGTCGTAGAGGCGTCTATGGGAGCTGTAGGGCTCAGAAGCACATGGGTATCTGTAAATGAAGGAAGAGGTGTCTGAACTGAGTCTTCAAAGATGAGTAGAAGTTTCCAGGTGCCCAAAGTGGGACAGAAAGAATAGGCCATTTAACCTCTCTGAACTTCATTTCATCACCTTGGGACGTCATGTTTTTAAGAGGAATGAATGAGAAATCGTAAGTATAATGCCTTCTTTGAGGTGCCCAAGGGCAGAGGCTGAGCCGTACAGCTCTTTCTCTCGCTCTCTGTTCCTTCTTTCTGCATTTAGAGCCCCTAGTCTGCTGCCCCAGAGAATCTCCAACCTTAACCCGAGGCGTCCATCCCCTCCGCTTTCAGGGCTGCCAGGCCTCTGATGAAGACAGACTTTTCTGCAAGAGCTGTAATGTGAAAAGCTGCAATGGGAAAACACAAGGCACTCTGCCTACTTTTCAATTGTTTATTTCTCTTGTATGTGCAGGATGGGGCAGAATTTGCTCCAGAACCAAGTTCTTGAGGCCTCTATTTGGGGGTTGGGAGGCCATACACGTGGCTGGACCTGCACATCACCAGCCAGGTTTATCAACCTGGGCTAATTCTCCTTGACTACAAGTTTAGGTTTTATTCTGTTTGACTCTCTGGTGAATAAAAATTAGAAGGTTGGGAGTTTCCTTCTGGGGAAGCGTACTGCCTTTCTAACCATTTTAATATACAAGCAAGATCTTTATTGGGAGAGAAGGGAGCCAGCTCTGAGCTTCAGAGGGGCCCAGGGAGGTTGCACAGGAGGGAGGCCATATTTGCATTGACCTTAAGGACCAGTTTATAGCAGATGGCAAGTACTCACCCTGGGTTCCATTTCACAGGAAAGCATTCTTCGCCTACGAATGGGGCAGAATGTATGTCTTTTCTCCCAAAGGAGGAAGAGAATCCATGTTGTTTTTGTGAGTGTGGGGTACCTACTGAGATAAAATCCCAAGCCATCTTTACTGAGACCCAGAGATAAGTTCCAGATCTCCACGGTTGTAGACAGAAGGGATTTATCCTAGTTTTTCAGGTTAAGAGTGTGAACATTATGCTTGTTTTGTACCCTTTCCTTCAGCTAAAGTGCTGAAAGTGGAATCTTTGGGAGAAGGTGCTTTCTCAGGGAGGGAGGGCATTGTGGAGGGGAAGGAGGTTATTTTAGTGCCTCTGGTTCCAGTGGACCTAGGGCATCAGAAACTCTACACCCAGGATAAGGGATAATGACAATAGCAGGATTCTGGAGCTGTTGTTGCTGCCCATGTCTCGTATGGTGGTTCCTTTTCATCTGATTTTCCTTAAGGATTGGCAGTGAAACCCCTACTGCCTTTCAAAACAGCTAGGACACTGTAGCAAGCACTTGAGTAGAATTCCAGTGGAAAGGAGAATGGCCAGGGAATACCAGGGAATAGAGTGTGTGTATATTGGGGTAGTGACAGTTCTAAAACTGTCACACCAGGGCCTGCCACAGTTTCTGGTACATAGGAGGTATTCGAAAATATTTTTTGGAAGTGCGAATTCAAACAGAGCAATGGGAGTATAATAACATTAGCGATTGGTACCTATTGAATTATCAGTATGTGCCAGGAATGGTGAAAATGCTTTATCATTAACAACCCTCACACGCGGGGTCCTGTTGTGGGGAGGGGGGAGGGGGAAGGGATAGCATTAGGAGATACACCTAATGTAAATGATGAGTTAATGGGTGCAGCACACCAACATGGCACATGTATACATATGTAACAAACCTGCACATTGTGCACATGTACCCTAGAACTTAAAGTATATATATAAAAAGAGATATAGACAGAAAAAAAACAAAACAAAAGCAAAAAAAAAAAAGAGAAAAAAACAACCCTGTGAAGTATTATCATCAATCCCATTTTACAGATGTTAAAACAGAGTCCCAAAGGTTTTCCAGAACACGCCCAATGCCACAGAGCTCGTAAATGGGCTGGGTTTCCAACCTTGGCTTGTCTGATTCCGGAGTTGGGCTCTTCACTGCTGGGCTACAACATAGAAAAGGTAGAGCAGAAACACAGTATATGAAACACGCAGCGGACAATACTTAAGGGAAAGTGAAAAGGAGTAAAGAAAAAGCAACTTCATTCAAATAGTAATGGACATTTGGATTTTTTGGTAGAAAAAATTTTGAACTCCATCCTGTTGTGTATAAAATAAATTGCAGATGGATTCAAAAGTGACAAGCAAAATATAAACCTATATAAAAGCTCTTATATATGAATAGAAAGGTGGGAAGGAATTACAGAAAAAAGTGGGTAAAAATTATGAGCGAATTTATTTTTTTCTTATTGTATTATTGTTTTTCTCCAATAAGCATGTAATATTTTAAAAACTTGGAAATACACAATAAATCAATCTGCTTTCCATTCTTTTTTTCCTTAAGGGAAAAAAAGATGGAAATATTGGAAAGTGAATAGAAGAAAAAGATGGAAAGAATGGAAAGGGGATTGATTTATTGTGTATTTATCTATTCCAATTGTGTATTTATTTACTGTGTGTTTATTCCAATTTGTTGTGTATTATTATATATTTATTCCAATTTGTTGTGTATTTATTCCAATAATTTAATTCCATCTCCATCTTTGATTCCAATCCGCATCTCTTTCTCCTTTCCTCCTTCCTCTTTGCCCTCCTTTTTCCTGTCTCATTTAAGCTCAGGTCCACTGACCCACCCAGTCTACCACTCTGTCTACTTCCTCTAGAAAGACTGTACTGCTCTAGTGCTACAGCTCTCAAGTGTTTCCAACGTTGCAGAGCCTCTCAGCTTTGGCTTCTGAAAATTGCGCGAAGTTTCTCTTCTGAACACAGCCACATGATGTTTTGTACGTTTTTAGATCCCTCTTGTGGACTTCTCACTCAGAGACTCTTAAAATGTAGAAAGCCCCACTTTGCATTCTTGAGCGATGGCCCTCTTTAATTTTTATCAGATAGTTTCACCATTAATATTTACATCTCCGCTAAAAAAAAAAAAAAAAAAAAAAAAAAAAAAAGCTGCAATGCTCCCAAAACACATGGCCTAGATTCACCCAAGCAGGGACAATTCTATCTAGAAGTTGCTGTCATAGAGTTGGACCCAAATGGGAGCAATGGAAAAGCAGAAGGAAACTGCATATAGCTGGGTGGATGTGGGGCAGAGGCAAGTGAAATTTCTGGAGCAACACGGGGGAATATCGATGTATTCTACGTATGCTCTTGACTGCATATTCAACAAGAAATCATTAAACACCTTCAATGGGCCAAGCGCAGGTGAATGTAACAGTGAACAAAATCCGGCACCTGTTCCAGCAGAGCTCAAGGTCTGGTAGAGAGCCTGTTAAGTCCACAGCCCATCATGACGCACAATGAGAAGAGCAATACTAGGGGAAGTACAGCATTTGGAAGTTGAGGGGAGGACCACGGTCAGGGAAGATGTGCAGAAGAAGTGGTGCTAAACTAGGGCATGGGCAGAAAGAATTAGCTCATGCAGGTAACACTCTGAGTTCAAGAAACTGGAAGAAGTTTGATGAGAACAGAAGAGTAAGTCAGGAATTGAATTAACCCAGTAAAGGAGTATAGGTCCAAAGCCACTTCTATGTGGCATTTGCATGCATTTTGGAGGGAACATATTTTCCTAAGAGTCTGTTGCAGCTGGAGAAACAGACTGTTTCAAATGAGAGTGGAACCAGCATCAAGTCATGATGCGCAGCAATGTTTGATAGCGACAGTTTTCCCTGTTACTTCCCTTCCCCTTGTTCTCTGGGATTGTATATGCTGTTAGATGCCTCTCTGCCTCTTTAATGGTAGATTTCTAAATATTTTGTCCCCTAGGTGGGAAATACGGTTGGGACCACAAAGTCTTCATTTGTATCACACCCCATGGCTTCACCTATTCTTGTGATTCAGATCCTTTGGAAGTTGGTGTCTCCAATCTACAGCAGCTTTAGCTTCCCATCAACATTACTTCATCATCTTCTTCTTGTCCTGTGCCTTGATGAGTATTCATTTTCTTTTTCCTGTCCTGTTGCCATTCCACCTTCCACAAAGGGGACCAGAGGTCTCCTGTGGGCTTGCTTGCAGAATCAAAAGAGAACTGAGAAGCTACTGGGTTCTCTTTCATTCTTGGGGAGCCTCTGTACAAGACTTCTCTTGGCAGACCCAGTCCTGGACTACAGAAGAGGCGTGGGCGCCAAATATTACTGTGTTTGACTTGACTAAGCTTCTGTTGAGTTTCTTACTGACATTTTCAGGCACATGTATTATTAATTTTAAGCAAGCAAGTTTTGTGAAAGTTTGAGCATAAGGAATTGATAGAGTAGGCTCTAGAACTGTTTTTACACACATTGAATAATTTTTGGGGACTGGAGTATATTTAAAAAATTTAAAAAATGTTTATGGGTTCATAGTAGGTATAGGTACGTATGGGATACATGAGATATTTTGATATAAGCATCCAATGCATGAAAATCACATCAGGGTAGATGAAGTATCCATCACTTCAAGCATTTGTCATTTCTTTGTGTTACAAACATTCCAATTATACTCTTTTATTTTAAAATGTACAATAAATTATTATGGTCTGTAGACATCCTGTTGTGCTATCAAATACTAGATTTCATTCATTCTATCTATTTCTGTACCCATTAACCATCCCTACTCCATCCCCAATCTCCCATGACCCTTCCCATCCTCTGGTAACCATCACTCTACTCTCTATCTCCATGAGTTCAATTGTTTTAATTTTTAGCTCACACCAATGAGTGAGAATATGCAAAGTTTATCTTTCTGCACCTGGCATATTTCAGTTAATATAATATCCCTCAGTTCCATCTACGTTGTTGCAAATGACAAGATCTCATTCTTTTTTTAATGGCTGAATAGTACTCCATTGTGTGTACGTACCACATTTTCTTTATCCGTTCATCTTCTGATAGACACTTAGGTTTCTCTGAAATCTTGGCTATTGTGAACAATGTTGCAATAAACATGGGAGTGCAGATATCTCTTCAATATACTGATTTCTTTTCTTTTGGGTATATATATATATATTTCTTTTGCTCTATTTTGGCTTCCACTGGCTTGAATATCTGTTTCCATTCCTTTATTTTCAGTCTATATGTGTCTTTATAAGTGAAGTATGTTTCTTGCGGGCAACAGTTCATTGGGGCCTTTTTTCAATCCATTCAGCCACTCTATGCATTTTGGAGAATTAAGTTTATTTACATTCAGTGTTATTATTAAGTAAGGACTTACTCCTGCCATTTTGTTATTTGTTTTCTGTTTGTTTTGTGGTCTTTCCTTCGTTTTTTTTACTGTCCTGTCTTCTTTTTTGTGAAGATAATTTTCTCTGGTGATTTGTTTTAATTTCTTACTTTTTCTTTTTTGTGTATCTGTTGTAGATTTTTTGATTTGAGGTCACCATGAGGCTTGTAAATGACACCATGTTACCTATTATTTTAAACTGATGACAACACTGATTACAAAAGAAAAAGACAAATAAACTAATAAGCAAAGAGAAAACTAACAAAAACTCTACACTTCAATTTTATCCCCTCCACTTTTTGTTGTTGCTATTTATATCTTATTCTATTGTCTATGTCTCGAAAAGTTGTTGTGGTTATTATTTTTGATGGGTTCATCTTTTAGTCTTTCGACTCAAGAAATAAGTAGTTTACACATCACAATTAAAGTGTTATAATATTATATGTTTTTGTACTTACTATTAGCAGTAAGTTTTGTACGTTCAGATGAGTTCGTATTGTTCATTAATGTCCTTTTCTTTCATGTTGAAGAACTCCCTTTAACATTTTTTCTAGGACAGGTCTGGTGTTGATGAAATCCCTCAGCTTTTTTTTTTTTGTCTGGGAAAAACTTTATTTCTCTTTCATGTTTGAAGGATGTTTTTGCTGAGTATACTGTTCTAGAATAAAAGTTTTTTTTTTCCCTCTAGCACTTTAAATACTTCATGCCACTCTCTCCTGGCCTGTAAGGTTCACACTGAAAAGTCTGCGGCCAGATGTATTGGAGTTCCACTGTATGTTGTTTGTTTCTTTGCTCTTGCTGCGTTTAGGATCCTTTTTAAAATCCTTGACCTTTGGGAATTTGATTATTAAATGCCTTAAGGTGGTCTTCTTTGGGTTAAATCTACTTGGTGTTCTGTAACTCTCTTGTACTTGAATAGTGATAGCTTTCTCTAGGTTTGAAAAGTTCTCTGTTATTATACCTTTGAATAAATTTTCTACCTTGATCTCCCTTTCTGTCCCTCCTCTTTGAGGCCAATAACCCTTAGATTTGCCCTTTTGAGGCTATTTTCTAGATCTTGTAGACATACTTTATTCTTTTTCTTTTGTTTCCTCTGACTATTTTCAAATAGCCTGTCTTCAAGTTCACCAATTCTTTCTTTCTTCTGCTTGCTCAATTCTGTTTTTGAGAGTTTCTTATGTATTCTTCAGTATGCCAACTGCATTTTTCAGCTCTATAATTTCTGCTTGATTTAAAAAAACTTCAATCTCTTTGTCAAATTAATCTGATGGGATTCTGAATTCCTTCTCTGTGTTATCATTAATTTCACTGAACTTCCTTAAAACACCTATTTTGAATTTTCTGTCTGAAAGGTCACATATCTCTGTCATGCTGGGATTGGTCACTTGTGCCTTATTTACCTCATTTGGTGAGGTCATGTTTTCCTGGACAGTGTTAATGCTTATGGATATTCGTTGATGTCCTGGCATTGAAGAGTTTGGTGTTTATTGCAGTCTTTGCAGTCTGGGCTTGTTTGTATCCGTCCTTCTTGGGAAGGCTTTAAAGTACACAAAGGGAATTGAGTATTGTGATCTAAACCTTTGGTCACTGCAGTTGTATCTGCATTAGAGGGCACCCTAAGCCCAGTAACACCGTGACTCTTGTAGACTTGTATAAGTACTGCCTTGGTCATCTTGGGTAAGATCTGAAAGAACTCCTTGGATTACCAGGAAGAGACTCCTGTTCTTTTCCTTTACTTTCTCCCCAAAACAAACAGGGTCTCTCTCCGCTGAGCTGTCTGGAGCTGGGAGAGGGGTGACACAAGCACTCCTGTGACCGCCACCACTGGGGCTGTGCTGGGTCATACCTGAAGACAACATAGCACTGGGTCTCACCCAAGGTCTGTGGTGACTACTGCCTGGCTACTGCTGATGTTCACTCAAGGCCCAAGGGCTTTTCAGTCAGCAGGTGGTGAGTCCAGCCAGGCCTGTGGGCTTTCTTTCTGGGAGGTGAGCTCCTCTGCTGGCCCACAGCAGGTCCAGGAATGCTGTCCAGGAGCCAGGGCTTGGAGTTAGGAACCTGAGGAATCTACCTGGTGCTGTATTCCACTATGGCTGAGCTGGCACCCAAGCCATAAGATAAAGCCCTTTCCGCTCTTCCCTCTTCTTTCCTTAAGCAGAAGGACTCCCCTTGGCCACCACTGCCCCAGGCCTGTGGTGAGTACTGCCTGGCTACCACCATTGTTCAATCAAGGCCCAAGTGTCCTTCAGTCAGCTTGTGGTGAATGCTGTCAGGCCTAGGTCTCTCCTTTCAGGACAGTGGGCTCCTCCCTGGCCTAGGGGCAGGTCCAGAAATGCCATCAAAAACAAGGCCTGGAACTGGGGACTCCAAAAACTTGCTTGGTGTTCTACCACACTAGTCACGCTGGTGCCCAAGTTGCAAGACCAAGTCCCCTTTATTCTGTTCTCTCCTTGGTCAAGCAGAAGGAGTCTCTACCCACGGCCACCACAGCTGGGAATGCGCTGAGTCACACCTGAAGCCAGCATGGCCCTGGATTGTACCCAAGTCCCGTGGCAAGTACCCATCTTGCCTGGCTACCGTTGCTGATTATTCAGGAGCCATGGACCCATTAGTCAGCAGGTGATGAATCCTGTTAGGACTGGGTCCTTCCTTTCAAGGCAGCAGGTTCCCTTCTGGGCCAGGGTGTGTCTAGAAATGTTGTCTAGGAGCTAGAGCCTAAAATAGGGGCCTCAGGACTCTGCCCAGGGCCCTATCCTACTGTGGCTGAGATGGTATTCAAATTGTAAGACAAGGTCCTCTTTGTCTCCCAGCTGGGTATCTCACTAGGTCACATGCGGCTCCGAGCCCAGCGTAGCACCAGGACTTGCCCAGGACTTGCAGTCCCTGTGGCCTGGACTTCCTTTCAAGTCTAAGTAGGAACCCAGAGCCCTTGAGCCCACAGTAGTGGGGCTAGCTGGAACTGAAGTCCTGGCTGCTGTGATGGACGATGTGTCCCTGGTTAGGGTTGGTCTCAATCCTTCCTCTGGGGGAACTGGCTGAGGTCTGCCCTGTGTTGCTCTTCATGGTGACAGGACAGCACTGAGTTCCAATGCACAGCCCCACAATCACTGCACTCTGTCTCCCCCAAACACACAATCTTCACACCACAGTGCAGCTGCTGGGCGATGGGAGAGGAGTGGTGTAAGCGATTTGAGAATGTCTTTTCTACCCTCTTCAGTGCCTCTTTCCTTAATATGATGTCAAAACCAGGTATTGTGATAGCGCCCGTGGTTTTAGTTTTTATGAAGATGCTTTCTTGTGTGGATAATTGTTCAATTTGGTGTTTCAGTGGGAGGTTGGAGGGTGAGGAATGGCCACTGGGGGCTCCTATTTGTCCATATTGCTCCCTGGAGCACATTTTTACATGATGGTCATTACTGGAAAAATGTAATATGGCAGCCCACCTCCAGTAGTACTATTTTTATATAAGTGAAAAAATAGAGCTGAACTTCAAAATTTGAAAATGGAGTGCCAGGAGATTATGTAGTCTCAAAGATAATTCTGTTGCCTGAAGAAGATAATTCTTGCCTGGCAAGAGAGAAAAAGGGAGCTTAGAATTCATGCAAAATGCTGCAAAGCTCTGGACACTTTTAAAAAGCCACCCATTTTATTAGCATCAACAAAAAGTCTTGAACCTGGCCACCCACGGCACTTTAAAAAAAATGTTGAGTTGGGTATATTTTTTTCTCCAGGACAAATATATTCATAATTTTATAAGAAAGTCAATGAAGAAGTCAGATTTTCTTTTCAGATCACTTTCCTGAAATATATCTACTTGCAAAGGCAACATGATGCCTATTTTGGAGATGAATAAAAATCAGTTACTCCAAATTCAAAATGACTGAAATTGTCTAAAGTAGTGTCTTTTTCTTGTCATTTCTTCTCCAAGCTGTTCTGGAGACCCCGTGTTGGTGGCAGGGCAGACTTCAAGGAGACATCCCATTGTGAACATCAAGGAAACATCTGGTTGTGTTTGGAGATCAACTACTAAAAATTCCTCCATATGTCAAGGACAGTCACCTGCCCTGGAAACTCATCAGACCAACTTGAAGTGTGCATTTGACAACTCCTGAAATTCTACTACTGGTGCAAGAAATAAGAACCAGAAGGAAACTGAGAACTTCATCGCTGGCATTTCTGGGTAGATAGGATACAGTTCTGAAAATCAGATATTTGGTCTTGGGTGTTGCTCTTTGTTGCTCGTAGCTCCCTTTTTAGAGTTCAAGTACAATTTGTTGGTGTTATTATGAGCTGAAGACCCTCATTGGGTTTTTGGCGTCATCTTCAGCTACAATTCCACTGTCCAGTGGCTGCTAACTATTTGGGTACTATACATAGCAACTTAAACACACCATCACATTTAAATCCACCTTACCCCAAAGGATTAGGTGCTGGTGTTACTTTCACAATACAGATGAGAGAACTGAGGCACTAATAGATTAAAACAAATCCTCCATTTGCACTGTGATTTACTGCTGCAGTTGGAATTAGCACTAATTTGTTTGACTTTAGAGCGTGCGCTGTTTTTTAAAAACAAGAATAGTAACTTTATCGTTTTTGTAAAAGTGATACATGTATACTACACAAAATTCAAGCCATCGAAGGAGGACACAGAAGAATGGAAAATAATCTACCTTATTTCATGCTCTCCAGAAAGCCATAATAAATATTTATTGACTATGATTCAGGACATCTTTCTATACATACATGCAGACGTAAGAATAGAGAGGTCAGGACAAAAATGGATGGGAATCATTTTACAAATTGCATGCATACTCTTCATCTTGTTATTAATAAAATAATTAATTTAAATTTTGTCTGGAGAAAATTAAATGGAAATGAAATTTGAAGAAACTGTTAAAGTTTAGATAATGCCTTCTTTACCATAACTGCTTCTCATTCTAAAGGTATTCCTTTAAAGTTGAGGGAAAAATTATGAAATCATTTAGAGGCTAGAATCTGTTTTTTAGTAATTTGTTTCAAATTTTAGTCATCACTTGATTTTCTTTTCTATAAAATGTGAACAAATTAGGTGTTCACTTCTCTTGTCTGTCATTCCCAACCTTGTGGTTTTAAGTGTGTGTTTATATTTTCAAGGTTATGGCATTGGGACGTGGTTCTGTAACCAGAATTCTCACGGTTGTTTAGTCTCAGTTTTATATTTAAATGACTCAGGGCTTTCCCCAGGCTTGTCCTGTCTTGAGTTCTTTTGATTCATTCTTATTTCAGCACATTTCATTGTCAATATTTTCTTCAAGATGAGCTCAGGAGTGGTGTTATCCTCTGAGTCCTTGTCTGCTTCAGGTTTTGTGTGTGACTTTTAAAAACAGTATTGTATTGAAATGCAATTTTAGTACATAGAATGCACAAGTTCAATGTGCATAACTTTTTTTGGTGACGGGGATGGGGAGCTTTCGTCAAACTGCTTTGTTGAGGTATAATTTACATAAAATAAACATATATTCAAAGTGTATCATGTGATAAATTTTGCTGTATGTTTACACCAAAAGTCCTAACTGCATAAAGATAGTGAACATATCCATCACCCTCAAAGGCTCCCTTGTACCCCTGGTAGTTCCTCTTTTTCATTTTCTCAGTTCCCCTCTTTCCTGGCAACTGCTAATTTTTTTTCTGTCACTTTAGGTTATTTTAAATTTTCTAGAGTTTTATATAAATGGAATCAGAGGGTAAGTATTCCATTTTTTTCAGGCTTCTTTCACCCAGCATAATTATTTTGAGATTCACCCATACTGCAGTATATAGTGATAGTTAATTCCTTTTTCTTGCTGAGTAGTATTCCATCGTATGGATGTACCAGCATTTGTTTATCCATTTACCTGCTGGTGACATCTACATTGTTTATGATTTTGGGCTATTACAAATAAAACTGCTACTAATATTTGTGTGCAAGCTTTGTACTGACATGCTTCATTTGTTTTGGTTAAATACCAAGGTGTGCAATGGCTGAATCATTGGTGATTGATTTTTAGAGAAACTGACAGACTGTTTTTCAAAGTTGTAGCATTTTAAACTCCTAACAGTGGTGCATGAAAGTTTCAGTTTCTCTACATTTCTTTCTTTTTTTTCTTTTTGAGATGGGGTCTTGCTCTGTCGCCCAGGCTGGTGTGCAGTGGTGCCATCTCGGCTTACTGCAAGCTCTGCCTCCCACGTTCATGCCATGCTCCTGCCTCAGCCTCCCGATTAGCTGGGACTACAGGCGCCTGCCACAATGCCTAATTTTTTTTTTTTTTGTATTTTTAGTAGAGACAGGGTTTCACCGTGTTAGCCAGGATATTCTCCATCTCCTGACCTCATGAACCACCCACCTTGGTGGTAATCCCAAAGTGCTGGGATTACAGGCATGAGCCACCGCGCCTGGCCCAGTTTCTTTACATTTCATGCAAATCCTTGGTATTGTCAGGCTTTTTAACATTAGCTATTCTACTAGAAGTATAGTGGTATCTCATGGTTTTAATCTGCATTTCCCTAATGAGTAATGATATTGAGCATCTTTTCATGTGCTTATGTGCATCTATGATATCTTCTTTATTGGTGTCTGTTTAAATGTTGATATGGTTAGGCTTTGTTTTCCCACCCAAACCTCATCTTGAATTGTAATCCCCATAATCCTTACTTGTCAAGGGAGAGACCAGGTGCAGGTAATTGCATCATGGAAGCAGTTTTCCCCATGCTGTTCTCTCGATAGTGAGTGAGTCTCACCAGATCTGATGGTTTTTTTTTTTTTTTTTTGAGAGGGAGTCTCGCTGTGTCACCCAGGCTGGAGTGCAGTGGCGCCAACTAGGTTCACTGCAAGCTCCGCCTCCCGGGTTCCCGCCATTCTCCTGCCTCAGCCTCCTGAGTAGCTGGGACTACAGGCGCTCGCCACCGCGCCTGGCTAATTTTTTTTTATATTTTTAGTAGAGGCGGGATTTCACCGGGGTCTCTATCTCCTGACCTTGTGATCCGCCCGCCTCGGCCTCCCAAAGTGCTGGGATTACAGGCGTAAGCCACCGCGCCCTGCCGATCTGATGGTTTTATAAGTGGCTCCTCCCACTTCACTCAGCAGTTACCCTTCCTGCAGCCCTGTAAAGAGATGCCTTCCACCATGATTATAACTTTCCTGAGGCCTCCCAAGCCATGCAGAACTGTGAGTAAATTTAACCTCTTTTCATTATGTATTACCCAGTCTCAGGCAGTTCTTCATAGCAGTGTGAGAATGGACTAATACAAATGTTTTGCTTATTTTAAAAAGCGTGTTTTTTTTTTTCTTAGTTTTGGAATTTGAGTTTCTTACATAATCTGGGCACAAGTCCTTGATTAGATACCTGTTTTGCAAATATTTTCTCCCAGTCTATGGCTTTTGTTTTTAGTATTTTTTAGGGGAAGGAGAGGAGAGGGGTGGTTTTAATGTCTTTTAACAGTGTCTTTTGAAAAGGCAACATCTTAAAATTTGACAAAGTATAATTAATTCATTTTTTCTTTTATGGCTGATGCTTTTAGTATCACATCTAAAAAATCTTTGCCCAACTCAAGGCTACAAATATTTTATCTTGTGTTTTCTCCTGGAAATTATATAGTTTAAGGTTTTACACTTAGGTCTTCGGTTCATTTTAAGTTGCTTTTTGTATATGGTGTGAGGTATGAATCAAAGTTTATTTTTCTTGCATCCGGCTAACCAGTTTTTCTGTAAATGTCAGTCAAGTCGATTGATGGCACTGTTTCAAGTGTTCTACATGCCTGGTAATTTCTTGTCTACTTGTTATATTAATTATTGAAATAATCTCTGACTGTAATTGTGGATTTTCTATTTCTCCTGGCTGTTCTATGTTCTATCAATTTTTGTTTTATATATACTTTGAGCTTTTTTTTTCTTTTTGAGATGCAGTCTCACTCTGTCACCCAGACTGGAGTACAGTGACACAATCTCAGCTCACTGCAACCTCCACCTCCTGCGTTCAAGTGATTCTCCTGCCTCAGCCACCCGAGTAGTTGGGATTACAGGTGCCCACCACCATGCCCAGCTAATTTTTGTATTTTTAGTAGAGATGGAGTTTCGCCATGTTGGCCAGGCTGGTCCTAAACTCTGGACCCCAAGCAATCCACCTCCCTTGGCCTCCCAAATTGCTGGGATTACAGGTTTAAGCCCAGCCTTGAGTTTTGTTTTATGTGATGAAACTTTAGTAATGTTATGTCCTCTTGATGAATTGATCTCTTTATCTTTATGAGATAAACTTCTTCCTTCTTGGTAATATGCTTTGCTCTGAGATCTACATTATATGATATTAATATAGTAACTCCAGTTCTTTTTTGATGAGTATTAGCATGGTATATCTTTTTCCATTCTTGTACGTTTAAAGTCTATTTTTTATAGGCAGCATATAATTTGTGTGCCAGACATTACGAATTTTATCTTACTGGGTGATGGATATTCCTCCTGGTCCTATGTGATCACCAAGTACTGTTCCCTCTAATCTTTTTGGATGATTCTTTATCTAGCTTTGGTTAGTCTCTTCACAATAATGTGCTAAATAATATTTTGCAGACTACTTGAGGGGTAGCCTCCATTTTCCTGAACATATGGTGTCTACCCCACCCCTGCTTTTAGGATTTTTCTCATTCTCCATGGTTTTCAGCAGGATGACTATGATGCACTTAGATGTGATTTTAACTGTACTTTTCCTGCTTTGGGTTGGTTAAGCTTCTTGGATCTTTGAGTTTATATTTCCTACCAACTAAAAATATTTCATACCCTTCCAATAATTTTTTCTATCCCACTTCTCTGCTCCTCTTCAGAGACTCCAAATTGTGCTGGATCATTTGATTTTGACCCAGGGCTCTCTAATATTCTACCATAAAAATTCCTTTTCTCTCTTTGCTTCAGTTTGAATAATTTCTATTGACCACTCTTCAAATTCACTAGTTCTTTCACTATGTCCTTCCTGTCTACTGTTAAGCCCATTCAATTAATTTTCCATTTCAGGTATTGTATTTTTTGGGTCTAGAATTTCCATTTCATTCTAGTTTTAGAGGTCACATTATTCTTTTGGATTTTTTTCCATATTTTCACCCATATTAATATTTTCTTTCAGATTCTTTCACTTACTTTGTAATAGTTATTTCAAAATCCATGTCCACTAATCAGCTGTGTCATCTCTTGGTCTGTATTTAGTCACATGTTTTTCTGTTAATTTTTTTTTATTTCACAATCTCCTACTTTTTAACATATTCTGCTATTTTTATCGTATGCCAGAATTTGCATATAAGAACTAGAAACTGAAGTTGATAATATTTTTTTTCCCTCAGGAATGGCTCAAATTTTTCTCTTTCAGGCAGCTAGCATAAGGGTTACTTTCTTCAGGCTGGTCAGACGTTGGACTGATTGGGGCTGGTTTACTGTTTTAGTTTGTTTGGGCCTGCATGTGGTTTTAATGTCTTGAAGGTGGGACCGGGCCTCTCCCTCCAGCAGATATTTGTGATTTAAGAACTGAAAGACTGCAAGATCTACTTCTGCTTTTCAGCCAAGCCCCCACCTTCCTCTACCATTTCTTACTTGGAAAATGTCCAATGGGTGGGAGAATTGGTGTGGGGGAGAACTAGATCTGGCTTCTGGCTCCAACAGATTCTAATCCTCATGCCTGCCCACATACAGATTTTAAAGTTTTGGCAGGTTTCTCGTCCCATCAAAGTTCTCTTTTACCTCCCAGACTTCATTTCCAGTCACATTGTTTTACAAGTAGCTTTGAGCACTGTGACATTTTATCTTTCATTCCTTTGCTGCAACATAAACTTTTCTTTGAATTTTTATTGTTCCATTTCTGATATTAAGAGATCTCTTATGCCCATCATTTCTTTGTGGTTATGGAGAACTCATCTTTTCCTTGGTTGATTACTCTTGTAATTAATCTTTTATTTTATTTTATTATTATTTTTTGAGATGGATCCTTGCTCTGCACCCAGGCTGGAGTGCAGTGGTGCAATCTTGGCTCACTGCAACCTCTACCTGGCTGCAATATATATTGCCTGGCTGCTATATATATATATATATATATATATATATATATATATATATATATATATATTTTTTTTTTTTTTTTTTTTTTTTTTTTTTTTTTTTTTTT
>NC_045450.1:9261169-9318593 GCF_002776525.5 Piliocolobus tephrosceles | reverse complement strand
TTTTTTTTTTTTTTGAGACAGGGTCTCACTGTGTCACCCAGGGGGAATGTAGTGGCTCCATCTCAGCTTACTACAACCTCCACCCCCACCCCCTAGGCTCAAGCCTCCCCAGTAGCTGGGACCACATATGCAGACCACCATGCTCTGCTACTTTTTTTTTTTTTTTGGTACTTTTGGTAGAGATGGAGTCTTGCCATATTGCCCAGGCTGGTCTTGAACTCCAGAGCTCAAACCATCTTCCCACCTCAGCCTCCCAAAGGGCTGGGAGAACAGGCGTGAGGCACTGCACCTGGCCACAATTGATATTTTAAGAAATGTACCTTTTCATCACATCCCATTCCTCTCTTTCTCACTTTTTTGGGGGATAGGTCTCATGTTTTTAGTTATTTTTCTGTCAATGATAAATTTCGAATCCACCTACTTCATTTACTGAAGAGTCTGGACCAGTCCACAGCTTTGATTTGTTTTGTTGTTTCAAACTCTCTAATGCAAATATCTGTTTCATTTTATTTTATTCTTTGCATTGTGGGCCTATTCTCCATCATATTTTGTGCTCATAGTGGCTCACAGCAAAGCTTTTTCATTCTTAACCTTTTTGTGCAGTCGCTGGCAATGTCTAGCCCTCCTGTTTCACCTTACTCACCTCTAGTTCAGTCATCTCTCTAGCTAGGTCATGAAGAACTAGAATGATGTGTCCGTGAAGTTTCATCTTCAGCTCCATTTCCCCAACCATTCTGAGGGGTCAGATTGCGTTACCATG
The DNA here is from genome assembly GCF_002776525.5 of Piliocolobus tephrosceles. Lineage (NCBI taxonomy): Eukaryota > Metazoa > Chordata > Mammalia > Primates > Cercopithecidae > Piliocolobus > Piliocolobus tephrosceles. The sequence continues at coordinate 9,317,833 of NC_045450.1, read as the reverse complement.
GGGCCTAACCCACGGCCTGACCATCCCTGGATTTTGTCCTGATCAGAGATTATTTATTTATTTTCGTAGGCCTTTCATATCTGTGACACTTATTTTCAAAGAAATTGGTTTCCTCCTTAATGTCCTACAAGGTATTTGTTGAGATTCAGCCTCACCCAAAATAATGATAATGATGACAATAGCAGCTACTCACTACCAGGGGCACTGCCTACATCATCTTTAATCCTCCCTGCAGTCCTGAGTGGTAAATATTATCTCTATTTTGCAGATACATTTTATTTATGCCCCACCATGTTCCAGGATGGTTTATAGGAGGTTTTATAATAATTTATAAAATATAGCATAGTCATGAAAGGTAAAGGCAAAGAAAATATCCTTTCAAAAGCAGTGTGGAAATAAAGTCTCAGAGAGCTTCAGAGCCTTGCCTGTGCCCATGGAAGTATGAAGTAACAGAAGTGCCATTTGAACCTAGGTCTTCCAGCTGCTAAAAGCTGTGACCTTTGTACTAAGCCAGGCTGACTCAGGCTGGGGAATAAGATGAGCCAGGTAAGTGTTGGAGGGAAAACATCATGGCCGACAGGCCATCCAAAGTTGGGCTTTGACCATCAATTCCAGGCTGGGCTCCAGTATCACTCCAGTCATGAAGACCACAGTCGGGGTCAGGAGAACCACAATGCCAAGTGCCATGCTGGGACTCAGGACACCTGGGTGCTTCTCCCAGCACCACAACTCATTGCAATGAATAATCACTGAGTTCTTTACAAAGTCATTCTATGGTATTTATTGAGCACCTGCTGTGGACAAAGCAAGCAAGTGTGAGCAAGGGCTGGGGAGTCCAGATGTGAATAAGCCAGGCATCATCTCTGCCTTCAAGGAGCTCAGAGTCTAGTGGGTAAGGCAGATATTATAGAAATAATACAGGCCAGGTGTGGTGGCTCACGCCTGTAATCCCAGCACTTTGGGAGGCCGAGACGAGTGGATCACGAGTTCAGGAGATAGAGACCATCCTAGCTAACACGGTGAAATCCTGTCTCTACTAAAAATACAAAAAATTAGCCGGGCACGGTGACGGGCACCTGTAGTCCCAGCTACTCAGGAGGCTGAGGCAGGAGAATGGTATGAACCTGGGAGGTGGAGCTTGCAGTGAACCTAGATGGTGCCACTGCTCTCCAGACTGGGCGACAGAGCGAGACTCCATCTCGAGAAAAAAGAAAAGAAAAAAGAAATAATACAGTCAGCCATGGATTCGACCATGAATTGAAAATATTCAGAAAAAGAAGTGTCACTACTGAACATGTACAGACTTTGTTTCTTGCCATTATTCCCTAAACAGTGCAGTATAACAACTATTTACATAGCGTTTACATTGTATTAGTTATTATAAGAAAGATAGAGATGATTTAAAGTATACAGGAGGATGCGCATAGGTTATATGCGAATACTATGCCATTTTATTAATATATAAGGAACTTAAGCTTGTAAGGATTTTGCTATTTGTAGGCCATCCTGGAGCCAGTCCCTGATGGATACCAAGGGACAACTATTCACACATAATAAACAAATTATGAGTTTTATGAGGGAAAATAATTAGATCCATGAAGGAGACTGTCATAGGGCTAATTTGGGGTGGGAAGAGAGGTCAAGGAAGGGCTCTCTGAAGAAATGCCATATGAGTGGAGACATTTTAGTTGACATCCACTATTATTTACTTATTGATAACACAACGCTGTTTCTTTTGGATAAATCCATTCTATGTGGATTGGATGAGGTTTGCCCATTAGTCTGAGAGGTGGGCATGTGACCCAGACCTGGCCAATCACAATGATGTAATCCTCTGGCCACAGTGATGATTCAGGGGTAGGTAAGGGCCTGAGAGAAACCAGAATCCTGTAGGTAGGATGCTGTGTTTCCAAACGGTTTCACTCATAACCATGTGAGTCCAGGCCTGGACCCACACAGAGCAAGACAGAGCAGCGATGGCATACTTTAAACCCCAACTCAGCATTACTTGAAGCCTCTTAGTTACACGAACCAATCAGTTTCCTGCTTTGGACGCACTAAGCTACTTTGGGTTAGAGTTCTGTTACTTATAGCCGTGTAGATCTGAAAAACAGTAGAAATTAGATGCGTAGACATTGGGAGGGAGTGTTGCACACAGAGGTACCAGCTTGTGTGAGGGGCAGAGGAGAGCAAGCCGGACATCACTGAGTCAAAAGCCAGTACAGCTGGAGTGAGTGGATGAGGTAGACAGTCACTGGGCTGTGGGCTTTTGTACTACACAACATTCCTTGAATAAAGGGTGAAGGAAATTGGGGCTGAACTGGGTTGCATAGCATCCCCCATGCTGCCTCAGAAACAAGGAAAGATTTTTTCCTAGAGTCTTTAGAGGCAGCATGGCCCTGCCAACACCTTGATCTAGGACTTCTGGCCTTCAGAGCTGTGAGCGAAGAGCTGTTGTTTTAAGCCATCCGTTTGGTGGGACTACATTACAGCAGCCCTAGGGAATGACTGTGGTGGGAAATAGCCAGCTTCCTTGTCCCTGGATGGGACAACTCTGAGGCACTAGGAACCTCAGGGTGCAACCTTATACGGAAATAGAGTCTTTGCAGGTGCAATTAGTTAAGACGAGGTCATACCATATTAGGGAAGGCTCTAAACCTAATGACTGTTGTCACTACAAGGAGGCCATAGGAAGACACAGAGAGACACACAACGAAGGCCATGTAGCAACCAACACAGAGCTGGAGTGACGAACCTGGAACCCAAAGAACACCAAGGATTGCCAGCAGCCACCAGAAGGCAGGAAGAGGCAAGGAAGGATTTTTCCTAGAGCCTTTGGAGGCATCGTGACCCTGCCAAAACCTTGATCTTGGATCTTCAGAACTCTGAGCAAATGTCTATTGTTTTAAGCCACTGATGGGAATTCATTATAGCTGTCCTAGGGAATGACTATGGTGGGAAATATCCCAGCTTCCCTGGCCCTGGATGGGACAACTCTGATGCATGATCCACATGGTCCCTTGCAGTTTCCAGCAGGACTGAGCCCCAACTGCCCACAGGGGAACCTGCTCATTCACGTACTGTATTCATCCATTTTCACACTGCTGATAAAGACATACCCGAGACTAGGTAATCATAAAGGAAACAGGCTTAATTGACTTACAGTTCCACATGGCTGGGGACGCCTCACAATTATGGCAGAAGGCAAGGAGGAGCAAAGTCACGTCTTACATGGTGGCAGGCAAGAGACAGAGGATATGCAGGGAAACTCCTCTTTATGAAAGTGTCAGAGCTCGTGAGACTTATTCACTATCAAGAGAACAGTATGGGAAACACCTGCCCCCACGATTCAGTTACTTCCCACCGAGTCCCTCCCGTGACATGTGGGAATTGTGGGAGCTACAATTCAAGATGAGATTTGGGTGGGGACACAGCCAAACCGTATCACATGCCCTATGCTTTCCTCTCCTGCGCTCTCCCACTCCCTCACTTTGCTTCCTGGAATCACCTTCCAAGTAAACTACTTGTTCCCAGATGCTTGTCTTAGGGTCTGCTTTTGGAGAATCCCAACTAAGAGAGATGTCATGTAAGCTGGTGGAGAGAGGCTTAGGATGTGGCCATTATGGTCTATTTATTTATTTTGAGATGAAGTCTTGCTCTGTAACCCAGACTGGGGCGCAGTGGTGTGATCTTGGCTCACTGCAACCTCTGCCTCTGGGGTTCAAGTGATTCTCCTGCCTCAGCCTCCCAAGTAGCTGGGATTACAGGAACCCACGACCACACCTGGCTAATTTTTTTTTAGAGAGACAGGGTTTCACTATGTTGGCCAGGCTGGTCTTGAACTCTTGACCTCAGGTGATCTGCCTGCCTCGGCCTCCCAAAGTGTTGGGATTACAGGTGTGAGCCACCACGTCCAGCTGAAAATTCACTTTTTAAATGCCAAGATAAACTTTACCTCCTTGTAGCTCTCTCCTACTGGATCTAATTGTGCTCTCCAGTGGCCTCACAAAGTATGTCTTGTCTCTCTTCTACCTAAGTGTCCTCTGGACATTTGACAAGAGTGCTCAAATTCCTAACAGTCTCTCTCTCTCTCTCTTTTTTTCCCTTTAAGCTAAAAGGGAACAGTTTCTCAACCTTTCTGTTTGCTCTCCTACCAACAATTTCCCATAGTCTCTATCTCTTTTGAAATGGTGGCCTTGACTGCAGGTGTGTGATCTCACCAGTGGGAACCAGCCTTGGCATATCACCTCCTTTCCCTTGAACAAGGCACCTCTATTGATGCAACCTGAGGTAACATGAGTCTTTAAAAATTTTTTATTTTTAGCTTTCTGGCAGTTCCACTTTACACTGCTAGCTAGTGTTTAGCTTCACATCGATGAAAAATCCTTAAGTCAGGGGCTGAGGAGCCAAATGCTGTCACAGACAAGACAGGTAAGGCAAATAAGTGAAACATCCTGGGTGAGGTTTGTTGTGACATAAAGAGTTCATGCCCTTTTCATAGTGGGCAGCAGCTCGCAGCTCTAGCAGACTGTTGCTATGCAGAGTGTAGGCTCAGTGTTAAAAATTAGAAGCCTCCACATAAAAATCCAGACTACAACTTCTTTAAAATAAAAAAAAAAAGAACCCAGAGATCTGGCAACCTCGTGTTCGTATTCCAGCATAGCTGGGGATGAGTTGTGGTTGCCAAAAACCCTTGGACAATACTGCATAAGGAGCCAGGAGGGCGCAGGGCCACCTTCCATGTGACAATCCTGATCTAATCCGTGAGCAAACAGGGTGGACCAAAACAGTCCCCAGGAGAGGCTGGTGCAGGAAGGCTCAGACACTGTGTTCTCTGATATAATTTATGAAAGTTATAACAGGGGGAGAGGTTCAGTCTTGGTTGTTCTGGAGTCTCAGCATCTTGCACTTTATTATGAGAAATTTTGCAAGCTTATTACTTTGTAGTGATAACTACGTTCTGGCAGAGAATGGAAGGGGAGATGTGATAAACATATGAAATATATGCTACAGAGTTAGGGAAAGAGAAGGGCCAGGATAGAAGGTAAAACAGGAAGAGGGAAGCAGACTAGAGGTGAGGATGGGGTTGGGGGGACCCGATTTAGATACAGAGGTTAGGGCAGGTGACTTAGAGCAAGAGGTCTGATTGGAGGGAGTGAATAAGAGTCGGCATGGTGGTGCATACCTGCAATTTCAGTGCTTTTGGGAGGCTGAGGATCGCTGGGGGCCAGGAGGTCACAGCTGCAGTGAGCTGTGAATGCACCACTGCACTCCAGCCTGGGCGACAGAGCAATACCTTATCTCTTTAAAAAAAAAAAAAAAAAAAAAAAAAGCATGTTTAGGCAGCAGGTGCCAAGGCCCTGAGGTCAGCCTGCTCTTGGTGCATTTGCAGGCAGTGAGGAACCTTGACCACAAAGCATGGTGAGGAATGGGGTGGTGCTGGCACATGAGGTGGGAGGAGAGGGCAGGGGCCATGTCCAGTAGGATCTGGGTGCTCGTGGTGAGGAGTGTGATGTGAGGTCCTTGGCAAGGTTGGGCAGCAGCAGAAGATAATCTAACAGTCTGTCTTTTATGTATAAAATAACATAGAGATACACATGGAAGGGAAGGATGGGTGAGTAGCTACCACGATGTGTCCAGGTGAGAGGTGATGATGGCCTGGACCAGGTGTGGAGGTGGGGGTGGAGAGACGTGGTTGGATTCTGGATATTGACTTGCTGATACGTGAGACCTGGGCTACCAAAGAGAGAGAAGGAAGAGTTGTGAATGACTGCAAGGCTTTTGGGCTGAGTAACTGGGTGGAGGAGAAATAACAGATGAGGAAGACTGTGGGAAGAGCAGATCTGGGGGCTGCAGCAGGGGTAGGGGACTGAATTGGGGAATTTACAGACAAGGAAATGTGGTCCTGGGACATCATCACTGGTAGCTGGGTATTGCAGAGGGAGAAAGAGTGACTCAGATATGTCCCTGGATGTCAGTTGCAGACTGTATCAGTTTCCTGTTGCTGCTTCAACAAGTCACCACAATCTTAGTGGCTTAAAACAATAAAGATTTGTTATCTCACAACCCTGGAGGGTCAGGCATCCAAAATGAGACTCACTGGGCTAAAATCAAGCTGTTAACAGGGTTGGGCTCCTTCTGAAGGCTCCAGCGAGGGTCTGTGTCGTTGCCTTTTCTGGCTTCTATATGCTGCCTGAATTCCTTGATTCTCCTTCCATCTCCAAGGCCAGCAATGCAGGTGGAGTGCTTCTCACTCAGACCCGGACCCTCTTGCCTCCCCTCTCCATTGTAAAGATCTCTTGATCACAGTGGGCCCTGCTGGATAGTCCAGGATTCTCTCCCCATCTCAGGATCTTTATCTTAACCACATCTACAAAGTCTCTTTGCCGTGTAAAGTAACACATTCACGGGTTCTGGGGATCAGAAGTGATCATCTTTGGGGACATTATTTTGTCTACCACACAGATAAACCTTTTTCTCCATGCCGCTCCCTAGGATGAGGTAGGAGTGCCGTCGTGGGGTCTCCTATTCATCTCAGACCTCTAAAGCACCTTAGGGAGGAAGATCTCACTGCAGCAGGCTGAGAACCCAGTACAGCAAAAACCTGTTTATTACAGAATAACACTGTCTTCAGTACAGAACAAAAGGGACATTATTGAAAAACCCCTTAACTAACCTGTACCTTTTGGAGTTACACATCATGAGGCTTTTTACACAATGCCTCATAAAATTACCTATGAATTAAATTGAGATCTATCCGGGAGAAGGCTGTAAATTTCCCTTAAACAAAGCAGCTATCTCTTTCGGTTGAAACCTGTCTTTCTAGTTTGCCCCAGTCCCTACCACTCCATATTGTCTCAGCCCTGGCTATGCATTTACATCAGCTGCTTGGCTCTCAAGAGCATTTGTGTTCATGACTCCTCACTTAAAATTATTCTGCAAGGATGCTGATGATTGAATTGTGTTTAACCTTGAGATGTGACTTAGCTGTGTGGTCCCAGCAAATCAGGAATCATCTCTGAGTCTCAGTTTCCTTGCTGGTGAGATGTGAACGCTGCTGTGGTGGGCAGTAAGCGGGAGGGAGGCAGGATTATGACAACTATGAGCGTTTACTCATTTACTATGAGTCAGACAAGTAAGACTGAATCTCCATGCTATTGTTTGCTACCCGCGTTCATTCATTTTTATTTACATATTTATATATATATTTATATATTTTTAATTTCAGTAGGTTTTGGGGGGAACAGGTGGTATCTGGTTATATGAATTTACATGAATAAGTTCTTTTATTTTTTGACATGGAATCTTACTCTTGTTGCTCAGGCTAGAGTATAATGGCATGATCTTGGCTCACCGCAACCTCCATCTCCTGGGTTCAAGTGATTTTCTTGCCTCAGCCTCCCCAGTAGCTGGGACTACAGGTGCCCACCAGCATGCCCGGCTAATTTTTGTACTTTTATTAAAGATGGAGTTTCACTGTGTTGGCCAGGCTGGTCTCAAACTCCTGACCTCAGGTGATCTGCAAGCCTTGGCCTCCCAAAGTGCTGGGATTACAGGCATGAACTACCACACCCATCGAATACATTCTTTAGTGGTGATTTCTGAGATTTTGGTGCACCCATCGCCCAAGCAGTGTACACTGTACCCAACGTGTAGTCTTTTATCCCTCACCACCCCCGACCCTTTCCCCTGAGTTCTCAAAGTCCAGTCTATCATTCTTATGCCTTTTTGTCCTTATAGGTTAGCTCGCACATATGAGTGAGAACACACGAAGTTTGGTTTTCCATTCTTGAGTTTCTTCACTTAGAATCATAGTCTCCACTTCCATCCAGGTTGCTGCAAATGCCGTTATTTTGTTTCTTTTTATGACTGAGTAGTATTCCTTGGTGTGTGTGTGTGTGTGTGTGTGTGTGTATCACATTTTCTTTATTTACTTGTTGACTGATGGGCACTTGGACTGGTCTTGTATTTTTGCAATTGCAAATTGTGCTGCTATAAACAATCCAAATCGGTAAAGAGGAAGTCTTTAAAAGGCACTGCGCAGGGTGTTAGAGAAACATCAGTGAACAAAAGGGATAGAATCCCTTCCCTCATGGGACTCACACTTTAGCGGGGTGTGCGTAGTGCCTGATGACATACTTGTAGCACCCATTGTATGCAAATGGGAAAGGAGGCTGGCATGATGTCAGGCCCGTGTCGCAGCCCCACTGAGTCTGTTTCCTTTCGCTTCAATGACTTTGATAGGCCTTTCTCTTAAATGACTTTTTTTTTTTTTTGAGACGGAGTCTTGCTCTGTTGCCCAGGCTGCCAGGCTGGAGTCAGTGGCAGGATCTCAACTCACTGCAAGCTTCACCTCCTGGGTTCATGCCATTCTGCTGCCTCAGCCTCCTGAGTAGCTGGGACTATAGGCGCCCGCCACCATACCTGGCTAATTTTGTTTTGTATTTTTACTGGAGATGGGGTTTCACCATGTTAGCCAGGATGGTCTCGATCTCCTGACCTCGTGATCCGCCCACCTGAGCCTCCCAAAGTGCTGGGATTAAATGACTCTTATAGGCCTCTCCTCTCATCAGTATTGTAAGCATTGAATAAGAGGGTGTTGTGGGTTGAATTGTATCATCTCAAGATGCATCTGCTGAAGTTCTAACCCCTGGAAATGTGACCTTATTGGAGATCTTATCTTCACAGAAGTAATGAAGTTAAGTTGAGGCCATTCGGGTGGGCTTTAATCAGTAAGACTGGCGCTTTTATAAGAAGAGGAAATTCGGATACAGAGACACGCACAGAGGTAAGTGAAGAGATGCAGGGAGAAGACAGCAATCTACAAGCCAAGGAGAGAGGCCTGGAACAGAGTGGAGTCTCCCCCATTGCCCTCAGAAGGAACCACCCCTGCTGCCACGCTGATTTTCAACTTCTGGCCTCCAGAGCTGGGAGAGAATAAATTTCTGTTGTTTGAGCCACCTTGTTACAAAACTCCAGCAAACCATAAGAGGGTTTCTGTAAAGAGTTGATCTCAATGTCTGGCACCTATGAACTATTGCACTGGACAAATGGAGGTTGTAAGAATAACAGAGGGAAATGATTGCCTGGCCCCTAGGCAACCCTTATTCCATGGTACTCCCTGCCTCTCACTTTAACAAGGTTTGTTATAAAGGAAACTCCCCGTCAAATCCCATGGTCACTCCCCTTACCACCCCCACCTCTTTGCCAGCTTTTCTCAGCTTGCTTCAAGCCAAAAGCACTTCCCCCAGCAGTTCTGACTTGATGAAGTTATCTAGTTTCAGCGCAGAGCAGAGCTTTCCATGACAATAGCTCTCTAGGGGAAACAAAGCCAGCCGTCACATCTCTACCTGACACTTTGCTATCACACATTTTCTTTCAGGTCTCCTTGTCCCACAACTTCTTCCCAAGTGGCTCCATGCAAGGCTTCCATGACCTCGAATGACAGATTGCCACCTAAGCGGGCAGTTGGGCTGCATTATCACAGCTGTTACAAGGAAAGAGAGGGTTTAATCCCCCCTCCCCAAATGATAGACTGCTTGTTAGACACAGAATGGTCACTATGGCTCTACCTGACTTCACACTATACTACAAGGCTACAGTAACCAAAACAGCATGGTACAGTACCAAAACAGAGATATAGACCAATGGAACAGAACAGAGTCCTCAGAAATAATACCACACATCTACAGACATCTGATCTTTGACAAACCTGAGAGAAACAAGAAATGGGGAAAGGATTCCCTATTTAATAAATGGTGCTGGGAAAATTGGCTAGCCATAAGTAGAAAGCTGAAACTGGATCCTTTCCTTACTCCTTATACAAAAATTAATTCAAGATGGATTACAGACTTAAATGTTAGACCTAATACCATAAAAACCCTAGAAGAAAACCTAGGTAGTACCATTCAGGACATAGGCATGGGCAAGGACTTCATGTCTAAAACACCAAAAGCAACGGCAGCAACACCCAAAATTGACAAATGGGATCTAATTAAACTAAAGAGCTTCTGCACAGCAAAAGAAACTACCGTCAGAGTGAACAGGCAACCTACAGAATGGGAGAAAATTTTTGCCATCTACTCATCTGACAAAGGGCTAATATCCAGAATCTACAAAGAACTCAAACAAATTTACAAGAAAAAAACAAACAACCCCATCAAAAAGTGGGCAAAGGATATGAACAGACATTTCTCAAAAGAAGACATTCATACAGCCAACAGACACATGGAAAAATGCTCATCATCACTGGCCATCAGACAAATGCAAATCAAAACCACAATGAGATACCATCTCACACCAGTTAGAATGGCAATCATTCAAAAGTCAGGAAACAACAGGTGCTGGAGAGGATGTGGAGAAATAGGAACACTTTTACACTGTTGGTGGGATTGTAAACGAGTTCAACCATTATGGAAAACAGTATGGCGATTCCTCAAGGACCTAGAACTAGATGTACCATATGACCCAGCCATCCCACTACTGGGCATATACCCAGAGGATTATAAATCATGCCGCTATAAAGACACATGCACACGTATGTTTATTGCGGCACTATTCACAATAGCAAAGACTTGGAATCAACCCAAATGTCCATCAGTGACAGACTGGATTAAGAAAATGTGGCACATATACACCATGGAATACTATGCAGCCATAAAAAAGGATGAGTTTGCGTCCTTTATAGGGACATGGATGCAGCTGGAAACCATCATTCTTAGCAAACTATCACAAGAAGAGAAAACCAAACACCACATGTTCTCACTCATAGGTGGGAACTGAACAATGAGATCACTTGGACTCGGGAAAGGAAACATCACACACCAGGGCCTATCATGGGGAGGGGGCAGGGGCGAGGGATTGCATTGGGAGTTATACCTGATATAAATGACGAATTGATGGATGCTGACGAGTTGATGGGTGCAGCACACCAACATGGCACAGGTATGCATATGTAACAAACCGGCACGTTATGCACATGTACCCTAGAACTTAAAGTATAATAAAAAATAAAAAATAAAAGAACTACTGAAAATTGGTGCCCAGAAAAAACTAGACCTACTTCCACAGGTGTGGGGCGATGTGTGTGTCTGTATGTGTGCGTGTGGGGTGGGGGGTGTTGAGCAGATACATAGTTTTTTAATTGGGTTTTTCCTAATTTTTCCCAGTATTTTATTATAAAACTTTTCAACACACAGCAACATTGAATCATTAACATTTTACTGAACTTGATGTATCACGTATCTGTCCATCCATCAATCCATCTTACTTTTGGTTCATTTCAAAGTATATTGCAGATGTCAGTATACTTCCACCTAAATACTTCAGCATGGTTTTCAGTAACTAGACTCCAATATTTGTTTGCATGTTTTTTGTATGCAATTTACACAGGTTGAAATATACACATTTTAAGTATTCATCCACTGAGTTTTGAGAAATGCATGTAACAGTATAATTTAAACCTCTATCAAGCTAGAGAATATTACTAGCACCCTGAAGGTGCCTCACTCCCTTCTTCACAGCTGATTCCTGACCTCATCATAGGTCAGTTTTGCTTGTTCTAGAACTTCGAGTAAATGGACACCTGACATATGTGCTCTTTGTGTCTGGCTTCTTCTGCTCAGCCCTGTGCTTCTGAGATTCATTCATGCTTTGTGTAGGTATCAGTAATTTCCTTCCTTTCCATTGCAGAGTCATATTGAGTTGAATAAATATCCATTTGTTTAATGCATTATCTACAAAGACATTTTCAGAATTAAGTATCAAACTTTAAAGAACATACATTGATTGTCTTTATAATTTGTTGGCATGCAAAAAATGGAAGGTTTCATATAAAAATCTAGATGTCTGGGTGCATCTTAAGAGTCTCAAGACTGGTGGCTCAAGCCTGTAATCCCAGCACTTTGGGAGGCCAAGACGGGGGGATCACGAGGTCAGGAGATGGAGACCATCCTGGCTAACCAGGTGAAACCACGTCTCTACTAAAAAAAATACAAAAAAAAAACTAGCCGGGCGAGGTGGCGGGCGCCTGTAGTCCCAGCTACTCGGGAGGCTGAGGCAGGAGAATGCTGTGAACCCGGGAGGTGGAGCTTGCAGTGAGCCCAGATCGCGCCACTGCACTGCAGCCTGGGCAACAGAGTGAGACTCTGTCTCAAAAAAAAAAAAAAAAAAAGAATCTCAAGATTGGGCAACACTGGGCTCAGCTTTCTCCACCAGGAACAATGGGAAGGGTCAACTGAAGACCCATCGAGTGCTCTCTCATTTGGCACAGCCTTCCCCACTTCCTTCTGTATCCCACCTGGGCAACTTTATTCATTTATGATACCTGCCTGTGTCTGAAGGTATATAATTTTCTGGTTCCTATTAATAATAACCAAATGCTGCCAAGGAATTATGAAATGTTTAATGAAGGAGACAATAAATGACCAAAATGTGATTTCACTGGCTATACTGTGCCAAAGATCCTACAATGCAGAGTAAACAGGAGTCCTGAGTTTGGGTTCGGTTACACATGAGTCCTAATCCTTTCCCTACTTTGTATCATCTCTACTTCCTTTGTATGAAATATGGGAATAAAAAATGTTAATTTATCACTTGGAATAAGAATCAATAAGATAACATATTTAAGCTGCCCAGCACCACCAGGATGGTAGTTTACAATCACCAATATTATCATTATTATCATCAACTTGTTCTCCATTAGAGAGTTCAACTCAATTTTCATTCCATCTCTTCAAGGTGGCAATTTGAAGCCTCTGGATTCTGAGAGAGAAGATCATTGGGTTTAATGATCAGGAGAAGTTTTCTCCCTCGTGCCCTTCTTTCTAATGAGTCACCATCCCAAGCATGAGTTTGGTCCCAAATAAAAGCCATTGAAAAGTCTAGAATCCTGTCAACCAAACAGGAGCTTCCTTCTTCATGCTTTTGAGGACTTGGGACAAAGAGCATTAGAGCTCAGAAACAAAATGAGGCATCTCAAAGGGTGGAAAATCAACAGAACAGGAAATCCAGAAATAGACCCACATGCATACATGATATTAGTATATAATGGCAGTGTTTTCATACTACTGGGAAAAGACAGATTACTCCATAAATGGTAACAACTGGAAAACCATCTGGAGAGATATAAAGTCGAATTCTTATTGCACTAAAACAAATTCCAGATGGATCAAAGATTTAAACACAAAATAAAGGAACCATTAAAATACTAAAAGGATGGGAGGTGTTTTTTCCTAAAACATTGATGGAGAGAAAACATTAAGAACCACTTAAAATTCAGAACCCATATATAATGGGGGTATATTTAAACAAATAAAAATAAGCAATTTCTACCTTTAAAAACCACAAAGGAAGTTCTTAAAAGATCTAAAAAGCTGGGGAAAATATTTTTGCAAACAACCAGAAAAAAAGGTCATTTCCTAAAGATAAAGAAATCCTATAAATCAGTAAGAAAAAGACCAACAACTCAATAGAAAAATTGGCCAAGTTTTTTTTCATCTAAAAAGAATATCTAAACATACCAAAATATGCTCATCCACACTAATTATAAGTTAAATACAACTTAAAACTATAGCAACATATTTTTAGCTTCTAATTGGCAAAAATCAACATGTTTGATAACAAACTGTGGCATTGAGATTGTGGGGAAACAGTCACTCTCATATTTGCTGGTGTGAAGATAAATTGATAAACATCTTTGAAGAGCCATTTGGCACAAACTTTTAAAGTTAAAAATGCACATACTATGTGACCCACCAACTCCACTGCAAAAAAAATCATCATCCTTGAACTTGTGAGAAATGCTATCAATACAAAAGTTATTTGCAGCATTGTGGTAGTCAAACAGTGGGGACAACCTGAAAACTATAAATAAGAAATTGGGGCCAGGCACAGTGGCTCATGTCTGTAATCCCAGCACTTTGGGAGGCCAAGGTGGGTGGATCACCTGAGGTCAGGAGTTCAAGATCAGCCTGGCCAACATGGTGAAACCCCATCTCTACTACTAAAATTACAAAAATTAGCCAGGTGTGGTGGTGCATGCTTGTAATCCCAGCTACTCCGGAAGCTGAGACAGCAGAATCCCCTGAACCTGGGAGGCAGAGGTTGCAGTGAGCCAAGGTCATGCCATTGCACTCCAGCCTGGGTGACAGAGTGAGACTCCATCTCAAAAAAAATAAAATGAAAAATTGGTAAAATACACTATGGTACATTCATGCAATTAAATACTTCTGTTTGTAGCAATACTGGACAGCATCCAAGTTACACTGTTGAAACTGGCAAAAGGAAGGAGAGACGGCAGGGCAGATACAGAGTGTGAATACAGTGAGGTACCATTGGTGCAGGGATGCAGGGAGAAGAATAGGCAAGACAGAAGTGCATGGGCTGTAAGTGCGTAAGATATATCACAGGATACATCTGGAGGACGTAGGAGAAACCAAGACCAATAATGGGTGCTGGAGTAAAACTGCATGGCTGGGTCTAGATATTCTTTTACATTTTGCACCATGTACATTTATTGCCTATTCAACGAAAATGTTTTACTTAAAATACAGTGAAATTGCTATCTTTAGATCATTTAAATGTGCATAACTATTTTAGCAGGCTATTACAGATAGTACACAAGCATCATTAGAATAATCCAAATAGATTCCCTTCTGACCCTGGAATTCTAGGAATTTATTGAAATATATCCGTACTAGCTCATTTCATTGTGCTCAGAATGACAAAAGTATTTCTATTAGGTTCGTAGAAGCATAACATGCTTCTGGCCTTCAAGACCCCACGCCTATTAGCATACTGCAGAAGGAGATTCTTTGGGTCATCCACCTTCTGTCATGCCTTCTGAACACATAGGGCTTCCTACCACACAGCACTGACAACCACCCCACTCCAAGGGGCCACCACACACACAGGGATGGGGAACAGAATGTTTCTTGACAAAAATGGAATTTGGATCTATTTTCAAAGCTAGAACGCATATATGCCGTAATGTGAAGGCATTTTTAGCTTCCAAATGGTTACTGACATTTGAAGATTTACTATCTGCCAAAGCTTCACATGCATTATCTTTTCTAATCCTCCCCATGACTCTGTGAGGGAGGCATCCTGCATCTTCTCCATTTACAGGTGAGGAAACTGAGGCTCAAAGATGTCTGTGCAAAAGCACAATGGGAGATTCCCAGCCAGGCAGTCAGCTCCAGGAAGCCCCTCCTCTTATCACCACCACCCACCACGGCTTTTCAAATCACAAAGCCTGGCCTCTCACCTGCCACTCCTCCTCCACATCCATGGGTTCTATTTATTTTCCTGTGCTTCCTCCTAGAATGTTAGATGGTATGGGAGGCAGAACAGTGTCCTCCCAAAGACATCCACATCTTAATCCCCAGAACCTGCGAATATATTGCATTATATGGCAAAGGGGAATTAAGACGGAATTAAGGTTGCTAGTCAGCTGACCTTAAAATACAGAGATTATTCTGGATTATTAAAGTGGGACTAATGTAATCAGAAGGGACCCTAAATGTGGAAGAGGGAGGCAGGAGAGGAAGTCGGAGTGATGAGCAGAGAGAAGCATTCAACTGCCCATTGCTGGCTGTGAAGTCCAAGGAAGGGGCCATGAGCCAAGGAATGTGGGTGGCCCCTGGAAGCTGAAAAAGGGAGGAAACAGATCCTCCCCCAGAGACTCCAGAAAGAAACACAGCCCTGCCTACCCCTTGATGTTAACCCAGTTGTGACTTGTGAGATTCTTTTCAGACTTCTGACTCCCAGAACTGTAAGATAGTAAATTTGCATCTTATGCCGCTACATTTGTGGTAATTTGTTGCATCAGCAATTAAAAAAAACAAAAAAACAAAAAACTGATACACATAATGAAGAGTACTATAAAGGAAAAACCTGGGAGCTATAAAGAGACCCCGGGTGAAAACAGACACCTCTGTAAATAAGAGGTGCAGTCACACCGCAGTTACCATCTGAATAAAGAACTGACAGGAAGCTGAGCTTGAACCCACCGAGAACTTGAGGTCGGATAAAAGGTCTAGATCTATGCTCTCCAAGAGCACTTTCTGAAATGACGGAAAATGTTCTACGTCTGGTCTGTCCGGTGTAGGGGGCCGCTGGCCCTACGTGGCTACTAAGTGTTTGAAATGTAGCTGGTATGATGAGAAATTAAATTTAAAAATTTTATTTCAACTATTAATAATTTAAAGTTATGCACCACAGCCCCATGGCTTATGCTGTCTTGTTGGACGGGGTATGGAGAAAGACCTTCCTCTTGTAAAATGAACCACCCCCTCCTCTCTATCAGCATAACTCTGCTCATGACTCTGGTAGTGAGGTCAGAGCCGTCTCTCAAAGCACAAGCAGTCAAGCATAGTGGTCAGGAGCTACGGCCCTGGCCCGACCACTTCTCAGCCAGAGACTCTGAGCAGGTGACTTGACCTGCTGTGACTCAGTGTCCTCCACTATAAAATAGAAATAAAACAATTACACCAGGCATGGTGGCTCACACATCTAATCCCAGCACTTTGGGAGGCCAAGAAGGGCAGATCACTTGAAGTCAGGAGTTTGAGACCAGACTGGCCAACATGGTAAAACTCTGTCTCTACTAAAATTATAAAAATTAGCCAGGCACGGTGGTGGGTGCCTGTAATCTCAGCTACTTGGGAGGCTGAGGCATAAGAATCACTTGAACCTGCGAGGCGGAGGCTGCAGTGAGCGCAGATCATGCCACTGCACTACAGCCTGGGCAACAGAGTGAGACTCCATCTCAAATAAAAAATAAATAAATAAATAAAACAATTGCTATATCAGAATTAGATGGCCCATGTTAAGGGCATAGCACACAGTAGGTCCTTTGTCCAGATTAACAATTGGCAGGAGTATGACTGTTTTCTTTATAGCATTCTGTCTTCTGCAATTTAATGGGAAGGTCCTGGACTGAGGTCTGATTCATGTTGACTCCTCCCCTCTTCAAAAGTGTCTAGTACAACACCCAGCACACAGTAGGTCCTCAGTATAACCATTTGAATTGAATTGAATCCATTTAAGTTCAGTACCTATACATGTTAAATGTTGTGCACGTAATTTTAAATACTGAATGTGCTGAGACCAAGCATGCTGCTGGGAAAGGCCTTTTCCGGTAGCTGAGAGAGACTGGATCACAGGAGGCAGGGGAGATTTCAAAGGTTCCTGGAAACTCTCGTCTTACCACCCCCACTTCAAAAACTATGTTTCCTAAAAGCCCATGCCTGGAATATCTTTAGCCAAAAATAAAAATTAAAAAAAAGTCAGGATTTTACTCCACAATTAGCAAAGATTAAAAATGCTGTGGGAGAAGAAATGAATTGACAGATTCTCACTACACAGAGAAGCATGAAGTTCACAGAAACTTCGAGATTATTCAATGATTCTATGTCTTTTAACTTTCTATTTTATTTTATTTTTTATTTTTTTGTAGAGACAAAGTCTCACTATATTGCCCAAGCTGCTCTTGAACTCCTGGGCTCAGGCAATCCTCCAGCCTCAGCCTCCCAAAGTGCCAGGATTACAGGCATAAGCCACCTTGCCCAGCCTATTCAATGACTCTTAACCTTGCTGCAGGTAGGAATCTACTAAGCAGCCTTTAAAATGTACCCGCGGAATCAGAATCTCTGTGGTGGGGCCCAGCACCAGTATTTTCAAAGCTCCCTGGTGATCTAAATGTGCACTCAGTGTGTAAGAACCACTGGATGGTCCTGTCACGCGTCCTTCTTTTTCCTTTCTTTTCTTTTATCTTTTAACCATTTTAAAGTGAACAAATCAATTGCGATCAGCACATTGTCATCACTCCAAAAGGAAACCCCATGCCCATGCAGCAGGCTCCTCCATTCCCCTCTCTGCACTCAGACTTCTTTGCTACTCAGGAGAAAACACAACCAACATCATAACAGGGATGCCCCAGGCTCCCCCTTGTATTCCAAACCCATGTACCCATCCTGACACAGCTTCCTTCTCCATCTTATCTCTGAGCCAGTCTCTAGCGGAATAGATGCTTCATGGCCATAATTCTTTTGCTCAGATCCACAAATCAATGCCAATCTCAGCTAAGTGTCCTGATATGCCCAGGCCCCTCACTCTCCCAACAAAACCTCAGAAAGTTAATTCCGGGCAGATGGGAACTGATCAGCCTTCAGCCATTTTCAATCTTGGGAATCTCCAAAAATAGCTCAACTCTAATGCATATTTCAGGTTAGGCTTGTTTATTTTCCCTCTGTCCATGCCAGCAAGCTAATTTCCCTAGAGGGAGAATGAAAGCAAAGGCTGCTGCCAGAAAACAGAAAAATCGGCTTTTGCTTCTCCCTTGATTGCCCATGAGGAAATGCCTCCAGGGCTTTGTGTCTCAGTGCTCTCAAAGAGACCCAGAGAGCAGGGCCTTTCTTTCTCCGTGGGCAAGACGTTCAAATACCCCCAACACAAAAGCCCAGCAATGCTTGACTCTGGACACGGACTTCCGACCTTCTCAGTGTGCAAAGGGAGAAGCAAGAGGCAGCAGCTGATGTTAGCCTTGACCCATGCAAGGAAAAATAAATAAGAAAGAATTACTGTGGTTTAAATTCCAAAGTGAGGAAGGACCCTGGAAGACCTGGTGTCTGCACAGTTAGGGCCAAGGACAGGGTAATGACGGGTTGATCTTGGGCACAAGAGCAGAAAAATCTGCTATTTAGATGTATTACTATCACAGACGCTCAACTATATTTAGCCAGAATGGAGGGTGGTAAAAAACACAAGCAGAAACCCTTGAATTATCCACCCATCCACTACTAACAATTTGTGAATCACCTTAAGGCAGACAGGATTGTAGACTCAGACATGAGTAGACTTTCATTCTGCTAGTGGAGCTCCTTGGGTAAGGACTGTCTTGCCAATCCCCTAGGTCCCTCCTGCCTGAAGTCTTTCACGACTCTGATGGAAAATTCATCCTCCTTGGGTTTGTAAGGGTTGCATGAGTCCAGAACCATAAAAATGAGAGGTAGAGTTTAGTTCCTAAAAGTAAAAGATGGTCAGAAATCATCTGGCAGTCATTCTCACCTTGGAGCTTCACAAAGACCTGGGCAGGGAGTGTCCCTGGCTCCCTCCCCCAGTCGCAGAAAATGAAGCACATAAAACAACCTCCAGGATATTCATCAAGAAAGGGATTCAATCATCTAGACAGGCTGGCCAAGTCCTTTCACTTGGGATGAGCTTGAACAATCACACTGCCTTTTCCTGCAGCATCTCTTGAATTCACAAAGGTGATAGAGTAACCAAAGCCACCAGAACCTGGAACTTTCTTTTTTCTGTAAACATTTTGGAAGGCATGATCTCCAAAAGGAAGGGTCCCAGAAACTTAAGGGTAGAAGCAAAGGTGGGGCAAACACCAGAATAGTCTAAACCGAAATGGAATTTTCCTTTCTGAATTCATGTTAATGTACATGTACTATGTGCCTGACGGTGTGTTAGTCACAGCTGCACATGTTGGTTCCAAATGGGAGACATTAATATTCCACTTCTGGCATAATCATGTGAGTTAAATGGGTTTTGTATTTGTAGTCTTAATTTCCACATGAAGAAAATAATATTCAGAAGGTTCAAATGACCTATCCAAGCATACTTAGGTAATACCTGGTGGAGCCGGCATTTGAATCCCTATTCAAAGCTCAGTGAACTCTTTCCACCACATAGCTCTGGAAGAAGTGGAAATTCCAAGGAAAATCAAGCACCATTCTTGTCGTGGTCCCACAAAGCAATTTCTTTTATAGTCCTACTAGTCATTGCCCAGTGCCAAAAAGAGACATTTGCTTTTCTCTCACTTGTCACTCCTCTGCCTGAAAACCTCATTTGCATCAGCTCCTAAACAATATCTTTGGCTCATCCTCTTAGGAAACAGAGGAGGGCGGAGAGGCGAGCTTTTTCTGGAGTCTGCCAATGTCTAAATCAAAAGTTCTCCTCTAGTAATGGCAGTCAGAATGGACTTTGTCCAATTCTCTCTCACTTCCAGGACAGTTAATGTCTGCTCTACGGCCCTGTGTTTCTAAACAGCTTTCTCCTGGAGAAGGGATGGCACATATGTGTATGTGCTGTTTCCTCTCCTCCCTTACTCATGACAGACATTGCTAATCAATCCTGGCATTCCATCTCACCCATCCTAGCCTCAGCATCAATCCTCTCTATTTCGTTAAATTCCAGGCACTCACTACCAACCTTTAAAAATCTCCTTTTCACCCTTTTTCTCTAGCAGTACTCCACCTAACAACTCCCAAACGATCCTTTTGTACTAAGGGAATGATGTCTCCCCTCCATTAATCCCCCAAATGCACAACCCATTTTAGAAAAGCAACCCCTCACTATAGAATCTCAGTGTACATTGTTAAACCATTTAACTTGGCAACTATTAATTAAACACAAACAGAATCTGTCCTAGTGTAATTTCATGACAAGTTCACTCCATGAGACTTCACCTAAGTGATCTGGGCACTTTGTTAATTAAAGCAAATTGAAACTGAATTTCCACCGGAAATCTGAGGAGAACTTCACACCACCTCGTGAGATAAAAGGTGATTCCCAAGGGCATTTTGAAATCAAGGGTACCAATTATGGGTTAAACTCAAAGCGTGAGTCTGAATCCTCCTTCCACACAGGTCTGCATTGAACATTGGTAAGTTCTGTGATTCAGCAAATTTTACACGAGCTCCAAACACAAGGGCAGAAGTGGCTGTATTATTAATAGTTTCTGTTCAGCATTGCTCACAGGTGGATGCACCCATTCACTGTGACCTGTGTGGGGCTCCCTGCCTTCCTCTCGCATCTACAGTAACTTAAGAAAACAAAACTCCAACCATCAGAGCTTGTCACTGCTACTTAGATAAGACCAAAAAGCCTGAATTCCCAGAGGTGAAAATCAGACTCAGAAAAGGTTATGATAAAACTGAGCACCACCACAGCCCATCCAACACAGAGGGCACCCCTACCAAAAGATGGAAGCCCAGGGTTCTTCTTCTATGTATATTCCACTCAGTAAATTGCCAATTCTTCTCTTCCTTGCCCCTAAGGAGTTATAATCAAGCTGTAATTTTGCATATTGCCTAGGTTTGCCACATATGTTCAAATTAAAGACAAGCTGTCTTCAAAGGGAAATCATCCCTTTCGAAAGTGAACGCCTACTTGAAATGTAAACGCTGCTTCAATCCTGACTGAGAGAATTCTTCTGACTCATATTTGGAATTCAGTCTGTTCCTCCAGGTGGCATGTGCACCAACACTCTCCACTCCTGTGCCCCAAGCAGACATTACTAATCAATCATGACTCTCTTTTGCTCTATGGTGGGAAGAAGCCTCCAAACAGGGCTACAGGAACCACTGTCAGTCAGTAAGAGTGGCATGTAAGATAAAAGCTGTTTGCCATTCTGCCACCTAGAATTTATTTATGTGGATGTCAGGTGGTCATCTTTGACTGCTGTGGTGATGTACAATTTCTGTTTCAACTTCTACAGGTTTGTCTATTACAGTCCTTCATTGTGCCCCGACCCCAAGCACCATACATACAGGGACTGTCTCTAGGGGGACCCACATCATTTCTGCATTTTCCCAGCTTGTCCTTGCATCTATTCATCCTCATCCTATTCTACTGTCAAGGTATCTCCCATCCCTAGACTTAGCATTTTTCCATTTCCTTCTAGTCCCATCAAATCCTAACATGAGGATGCTCCAAGTATCCTATCAGAACCCTTGCAACCTCAGCCATGGTTGACTTATCCTAACCCCTTTGGCAAGGAAGAGTTTGACAAAATTAGCCCATTCTAAAAATATAACGATGACAATTAAACTCCTCCTTTTTTCTAAAAACCTTCACTTTCAGGATTTCAGGCAATGATATGGCTTGGCTGTGTACCCACCCAAATCTTACCTTGAACTGCAGCTCCCATAACTCACATGTGTTGTAGGGAGGAACCCAGTAGGAGATAATTGAGAATCATGGGGGTGGTTTCCCCCAAACTGTTCTCATGGTAGTAAATAAGTCTCATGAGATCCAATGTTTTGATAAGGGGTTTCCCCCTTTACTTGGCTCTCTCATTCTCTCTTGGCTGCTGCCATGTAAGACATGCCTTTCACCTTCCACCATGATTGTGAGGTCTCCCCAGTCATGTGGAACTATGAGTCCATTAAACCTCTTTTTCTTTAAAATAATAATCCAAATGATCCAATACTCCAATAATCTAAATGATCATGGAGGGCAAGTATTTCAAGACCGTGGGGTTGTCATCAAACAGAAATAGATCCAAACCTTGATTCTACCGTGTACAAGCTTTGTCAGATTCCTTCACCTGTCTGGGCCTCATTTTCCTCATCTGGAGACCTTACCAGCACCTACCTCAGACGGCTGCTATGAGGATTAAAGAAGGTAATGCACACAGAGGCTCATCACAGTGTCAGGCAATCAGAACACATTGGCTGCGGTTGTTTTTATTTAACAGATGCTGCCTTTGATGTGGTTTCCTAGAAGATCCTAAGATAACCACTTGAATGCAAACAATGTATTTACCAGAAGATCCCAGGAAGCATCAGAAGGAGAGTAAGAAAGTGAGACAGGGAAGGGAAGGAAACCAATGAGCAGGTCACCATTGTGGGTGTCCAGGGGCTTCATCCCAAGAGGGAATCTCGGAGGTGGTGTAGGACATGCACCCCCTTATCCCACCTAAAGCACTCAGTTATCCCACCCATGGGACATTTGCTCATCAACTCCCATTTGCTGTTGGTTGAAGGCTGCTCCTGGGGGTGTTAACTCCCTGGCACTTCTAGCTTGCTTGTGCGTGGGACAGGCATGTTCCTAGAGCCAGCAGAAGCCCTCAGGCAGAGTCACAGGCTCCTTGAAGACAGAAGTGGTTGGCAGGAACAGTGAGTGTGAGAGGAGGGGGGATATGAGCATGGCCCCAAAGCCCCTGCTGCAGATTCACACAGTAGAGTCCAGGAAGGTTACATTGCAAACCCACGCTCACACAAACACGGAGTGCCTGTGTAGAATGAAAGCAAAAGAACTGCGCTGGGTTCAAATTGCAGCCAATTGCAGTTCAAATTGCAGCCAGGCATGGTGGCTCCCACGTGTAATCCCAGCATCTTGGGAGGCCAAGGCGGGCAGATCACTTGAGGCCAGGAGTTCAAGAACAGCCTGGCTAACACGGTGAAAAATACAAAAAAATACATGGCCAAAAATACAAAAACATCATCCAACTGTTGTGGTGCACACCTGTAATCCCAGCTACTCAAGAGGCTGAGGCATGAGAATTGCTTGAACCCAGGAGGCGAAGGTTGCAGTGAGCTGAGATTGAGACACTGCACTCCAGCCTGGCAATACATTAAGACTCTGTCTCAAAAAAGAAAAATGGCAAATTGCAGTTGCACCACTTGCTTGTCTGTAACATGATAGGACTGATCCCTCCCTGGGAAAGTTTTGAAGGAAGTAAGTTGTATAATGTAGGTAAATCACTTCACACAAATTGGATGCAACAAAACTGCTTAATGACCTTTCTCTTTCCTTCTGACCCCAGATTCTCCCATTAAGACTGCAGCCTCCCTGACAAGCAGGGAAACTTATTTTCTCCATACATCTAGTCATCAAATGGCTATTGAATGCCACCTGGACACCCGGCACTACATAGGAGATGGAGATGTACAGGTGAGTAGACGTGACCTTGGCCCTTCTCCCAGTCACAGAGAAGCAATCCAATAAATGCAATGTGGAGGATGGAGAAGCAGTTTCTACAGCAGTGCTTCTCAAACTTTAATGTGCATTTGGGAATGGCCCAGAGAATTCTTACTAAAATATAGTGTCTGACTTGGGGTCTAGGATGAGAATTAAGAGTCTTCATTTCTAGCAAGTTCCCAACTGATTCTGATGCTGCATAGTTTGAGCAGAAGAGCTCTACAGAATTCGTTGGGGGTAAAAAAAAATGAAGAATTCATTCATTCTCGGGGAAATATACCTGCTTACCCATTGGGTTACCTAGGTGTTCGTCCCCCTACCTTTTGAAATGAGGAGACCATTATGAAGTCCATGAACTGGAAAGGATGATTCAAGATGATCAGATCCAGATGTATGGGACTCTTTTACCATCCCCAAAAGAAATTCATTCAGGGTCTACATAAAGAGGGAGACATCACCTCATCTTCTTTTGACAGTGTCTGAAGACTTGAATGGCCAAGAAATTTTTCCATGCCCCAGCTCATACTTGGGAGTGAGTTGAGAAAATTTTATAAAACCAACACACCTCCTATAAGCCTGGAGTCGTCTTTGCTCGCACCTGTGGGACTGGAATCGGAATGCAAGCTCAGTACAACATGGGCATGCTGCTGAGGTTGCAGTCACTGAATATCTAAGCCTCATAATGAGTAGAGTTCACCATCTAGCTTTCTGATTCATCCCGCCTTTTCCTCCTGAGAAACTGTTCAGTCCCTTCACTTTTCTTGAACACTTCCATCTAATTAAGCCTAAATCGGCTATCTGGAAGCACATGCAAATGGGGCTGGATTTTATCTGAAGTTCCCTAAACCCAGATAAAATAACAGTTACAGGGTATTCACTAAGGAAGATGAATGTGAACTATCAAACAGACTGCAGAGGCCTCAACTGTCAATCAATATGTCCAATAAGCAATGTGTGCATTGTTATTAAACATGTAAAATTATTCTATAATATGTGAGAGATTAGTAGATGGGATAGAGCATCCTGTATCCTTAGAATAAATTCCCCTGTCTTATTTGTCCAAAGTAACTTGAGCAGGTTTCTATTACTAGCAACGAAAAGACTCCTGATTAAAAGACAGGTTTTCAGATGGCCCAGGCCAGCCAATATTCCCAGCTCAATGAATACTTGTTTTTGAATGAATGAGCAATACTGTAACCCAAAAGAAGGTAATTATGTAGAATTTCTGGCATCAGCAAGACAGGAAGGAGACCTTCTCTCACCCCTAATATCTTACTCTGTGATAGCTGCCCAGCCTCCGATGAAAACAGGATCACAAATTCAACAGCAGGAAAAGGGTGGAGAAAATCTGATATTTAGAAAGAACTCTGAATACAGAGATGCCCGTCTGGGTTCTGGCCTCTGCTCCACTACTGAATAGCGAAACGCCCTTTAATAAGTCACTCAATCCTCAGTTGTTCTTATCCTAAAGTGAGTCTGTAGCAAATATGTGCTGGCTGCCTTCCCACATCCATCCCTTCCTCTTTCTCTCCCTAATACAACCAATATGCTTTAAGGGAAATACATGCCCAGGCCTGCAGCAAGAGTGAGCTCAGACTGGCTTGAAGCAATCAGTATCTTTTAGTTCCCCAGTTCAGTCTCCAGGTCAGACTTGGGCACGTGATCGACATAGGTACCACGAAGGGGAATCTCAGGACCCTTGCTTGAATGTGAAAGCAAAAGTGCTCATTCTGGCCCTGGACATGAGTGAGAAAGCAAGAAGCAGTTGGTTGTAACCATCCTGTATTCATGACAGCAGCTAGTGTGAGAGTGAATCTGACTTGCACAGAAATTAAGGGAGAGGGAAATTAAGCCAGAGGAATGATCACTCTGCACCTCAAGCTCTATGAGTCAGGCAGTTTCCTTTGTTTTTATGGCCATTGCAGTTAAGTCTGCTGTTATTAAAAATGAATGCATCTGGCCTGGCGCGGTGGAACACGCCTGTAATCACAGAACTTTGGGAGGCCGAGGTGGGCGGATCACCTGAGGTCAGGAGTTTGAGACCAGCCTGGCCAACATGGCAAAACCCCATCTCTACTAAAAATACAAAACAGCTGGGCATGGTGGCAGGCACCTGTAATCCCAACTACTTGGGAGGCTGAGGAAGGAGAATTGCTTGAACCTGGAAGGCAGTGATTGCAGTGAGCCAAGATTGTGCTACTGCACTCCAGCAGCCTGGGAGACAGAGCAAGACTCTACCTCAAAAAAAAAAAAAAAAAAAAACTGAACGCATCTGTGGATACCCAGTTTCTAGAAGTGTCCTGTATATATTATAGCACAGTTCATAATGCCTGGACTGAAATCATGTATTTTGTATGAAAGCACTTCTGAATCTTGCAATTCTGTAGCAAGGTAAGAAAGTATTGGTTTCCCAGAAAACATCTGGAAGTCAAAGAGTTAATCTTTCTCCTGAGCCCAGAAAGACAATTTAGTTGTCTTGAAAGAGGCAGGATGAAGGATTCATTTTTATAACAATTGGCTTTGAGAAGCAAAAGCCAATTATTCAAAGCTCCCTGCCTATTTATTTGGTCGTGTTTAAGAGAACCCATCAGGCACAGCGAGATTTGCCTTAACTGAATTGGTTCAGAGAGAGCTTTGAAGCAGTAAGTTCACTGTCGGGGAAATTCCGTCTCAGAACATGAGTGGAGGTAGCAGAGGAAGAGTCTCCTCTCCTGGGCAGGGCCCATCCTCCATGCTGCTCAGGGAAGCTCTGGTCCAAGGATGGTGCAGAAAACTCAATGGGAGATGGGGCTTACAGGTAGCTGCTGGCCTTCCTGTCAGTGGCAGCGATTCTGGTTCAAACCCACTCTCTGTCACTAGAACTGCACAGCCTTGAACTTCTCTGAGCCTCGGTTTCTTCATCTGCAGAATGGGGATGATAGCGCTTGTTCTACCTAGCCATAACCATGGGATGTGTTGCTGGAAATAGGTGTGATTTCACTCTTCTATGGGAGAGGAAAGAGGGAGGCAAGACCTGAAAGGAGCATTCACAGGGGGAAGTGAAACATGCAGGTGCATGGATTTTACAGTACACCTAGGACCAAAACCTCTGCTACTGCCTCCTATCTTATCATTTAGGCATTTGACAGTCATTCAACCAACATCCCATTGAGAGCCTACAGTGTGCCAGACAACGGATACCAGTGGAAAACCAGACAGACAAGGTTCTGGCCTTGTAGATCTTACACTGAGGTCAGCTGCAGTGGGGAGGGCAGTGGTGTACAAAACATCAATATATAAACAAATCTAAAAGATAATTTGATGTAATGAAATTGTCCTTGCTCAAATCTCATCTCTTAGAGAGATATCTCCAGCCTCCCTATTTAATACACAACCTTGCCCCACCTATGCTCACAACCCTCTAACCTTGCCTTCCCTATTTTCCTCTCCATAACTCATTCCTTTTAACCTACCAGGTAATTTATTTGTATATGTATTGCATATTTTCTGTCTCTCCTGTGAGAATGTAAGCTCCATGAAGGCAAGAATCATTGTTTTGTTCACTGCTGTAGCCCAAGTGCCTAGAACAAATACTATGCTGGCACAGTAAATATTTGTTGAGTTGACTTATTTCATGGAAAGTGCTACAGAAAAATTAAATAGTGTAATGGAATAGAGAGTGTTATGGCTCCCCCCCCCCAAAAAAAAATTAACATGTTGAAAACTTAATCCCTGATGTGATAACAGTAGGAGGTGAGACCCTTGGGAGGTGATTAGATCATGAGGGTGAAGCCCTCATGAGTGGAATTAGTGCACATGTAAAATAGACCCTAGAGATCTCCCTCCTCACTTCTGTGGTGTGAGAGCACAGCAAAAAGGCACTCCCTACGCACCAGGACGTGGACCCTCATCAGACAGCATATCTGTTGGTTCCTTGATCTTGGACTTCCCCACCTCCAGAACTGTTAGAAATAAATTTCTGTTGTTTATAAACCACGCTGTCTATGGTACTTTGTTATAACAGCCCTAATGGACTAAGCCAGAGGGTAATGGAGCAGAAGTAGGACTGAGGGCCTAGTGTAGACAGAAATCTATGTAGGCTTCTCTAAAAATATGTCATGTGCATGAGAGCTGCATGGTGAGAAGCAGCAGCAGTTATGAAGATTTGGGAAAGCATCCCAGGCAGCAAGGATGGCATGTACAAAGGCCTTGAGGCAGGAAGGATCTCGGTGTGTTCAAAGAATAGAAAATTCAGGAACTCTCGGGTGGATCACCTGAGGTCAGGAGTTCGATACCAGCCTGGCCAACATGGTGAAACCCTGTCTCTACTAAAATACAAAAATTAGCCAGGTGTGGTGGTGCATGCCTGTGGTCCGAGCTACTTAAGAGGCAGAAGAATCACTTGAACCTGGGAGGCAGAGGTTGCAGTGAGCCGAGATGGCACCAGTGCACTCCAGCCTGGGCAAAAGAGCAAAAAGATAAAAGAAAGGAAAAAAAAAAGAAAATTCAGGAACTCTGAAGAAGGAGGATGAGAGGGAGAGTGGTGGGAGACAGGACCGGAAAAGTGTGGAATTTTGAATCCTGCTAGTTGAATACCCTACAAATCTTTGCTTAATTGCAAAGTGTTATAAGCCATAAACATGCTTATCAACATGTGTGGAGCATAAAGAAAAAACTCTTTGATAAATGTTTGTTAGATCCAGTGAACTCTCCTTTTTCATTATAGAGAATGGCTGAAAAGTGAGAAGATTTCTGACCTCTCAAATGACACAAGTGGATTTCAACAATCGCCATCTTTATAAAACTAAAGGGTCATCAGGGAGAAAGGGAACAGAATTGTTCCATGTGAAAACTAAATCCAATGGGTAAAGACCACAAGGAAAGAGATGTCAGCCCAATTTGAGACAAACTTCCTTACACTCAAACGGCACAAAGGTGAAATTGGGAGTAGTGAGTTTCCCACAACTGGGAGTGTTCAAGCCAAGGGTGAGCTTCCATGTGGTAGGAATAGGTAGAAGGAGCCCAAGTGTTGAGTAGGCTACAGACCTCCCAGGCATGCAAGTTAATGATTTTATGATAATTTCTTAATCATGCCATCTCAACACATTAGTGTTTGATCTCTGCCTTTGTTTACAAACCCCATCAGTAAAATTCTCACAGAACACATCTACTAATAAGGTAGCAAAGACTGGAATGTATAACAAGGAATGAGTGTACCCATCCTTTGTTCAATAACACAATATTTTTCTTGAATAATGCATGAGCTGCTTTTCATTTCAGAAATGAGAGAGTCTATAATCCCACTGTGCGTCAAGCGAATATTTTTAAACATTTATAAGCAGGAGCCAAAGACAGTGGTAAGAAGCTTAGTAACAACAGAAACATGCGTGGCTTGGGATCAGAATAGGCAGGGTGCTTCCATGAGAACCACAGAAGGATGCAGGAAACTGAAGAGCCACCATTCAGTCCCCTGCTCCTAAGGTCATAGAGGGCAAAGCAAAGATGAGACTCTGGGTCAAGACACTCCAGGGGGCTTTCCTCAAGCCAGGCTGATTTCCAGTTTCCAAAGAAGACTAGACTAGGAAAGGCATATCAGCATGGAAGTTCAGTGCTTTCTTCTCACATTAAGCTCTCTACCCAACCTTCATCACTGCCCTGGCTATTTATGTGGTAGGTGAGTTCAAGGGGACAGTGACATAAATACTAGGGCCTACTTGATGTCCTCTTATTGCTAGTATGAGAAACTACATTTATCACTCAGCTAAAAGACTACATTTCCCAGACTCTCTTGTGAGGCATGACCACACAACCACATTCTGACCAATGAGATGTAAGGAAAGAAGGGCAGAAAGGGAGGAAAAGGGACTTACAGGAAGGCTCCTTAAAAGGAGTTGACTCCAGTGAGAAGTGTCTTTTTCTCATTCCACTCTTCCCTTTTCCTGCTGCTACAGGAATGGAAAGTTCTGACTGGGCCTATCCCAGTAAACTGGAGATCATAGCAAACCCCATTCTTACTCCAATGGGAAGGAGTGTTGTCAAAACTAATGAGATGATTATTTAACAAGGCCAAAATAACAGATGTTCCTTATGTGTGAGAAGGCAAGACACAGAGAAAGTAAGGGTGTGTCTGTTTGGATTTATGAATGCAGAGACGAGGAACAATTTTCCTGAGGGAAGCAGCAACATGGTCAAAGGCACAGAAGTGGCAAAGCGTGAAGCCATTTGCCAAACGAACCCTGCATGCTTATGAGTAGGAGCAGAGGAAAAGGGGGCCAAAAGAGAGGTGAAAGCCTGATCATGGAAGGTCTCAAACACCAAGCCAAGGGGGTTGACACGTATTCTGTGCTGGTTCTCATACTAATGATACTTACCATCCTTGCTGAAAAAGTTGGCCCTCTTGAATCTTCTTTACTGAATGAAGAAAATGGCAGAGTGAGCTCTTTTTGCCCTTTGTCCCTAAGGCAAATGGAGAATGAAGCATTTTACTTTGGGTATCTTGTTAGTGAGCAATTTGTGTTTTATCTCAGAGAATTTCATCAATATAGGTGAAGTAATAGTTACAAATAGGGTTTTTTGTAAGTATGTATATATACATATATATAGTAACAACTAGCATATGGCCCCTAAACTAAACACTTGTCTGAAATTAATTTTATTTATTCTTTTTGACAATGCTGTAAGGAAGACAGGACTACCCTACCACATTTAATCATGGAGAAAATGGGCTCTGAGAAGTTACATAGTAACCAAGATTACACAGGTGGGGCTGGAGAGCTAGAATGCAAACTGAGCTCTGTCTGGCTCTAAAGCCAATTCCTCTAGCCACATGCTAAATCTGTAACTTCTGTGCATGATCAGAATAGCTGAGCAAACAGAAAAACCAAGAGACATCGTTGGGTTCACCATAGAGAGGACCACTCATCACCCATGAGCCAAGAGCTGAAAGAGCTCTAACCTCTGAAAACAGCAGAAAGCAGAGTTCCTACTTTCCAGCTACAAAGTAGCCACAGGAAAAAGTGTGGTGCAAGGTGAAGGAACATCTGCAGCATTTGCTTTATGCATATGGCATCATTTCAGGACTGCTCACTGATAAATGTGACTCTAGTTAGGGCACTGTGGGGCCTGATATTCCACAAAATTGTTTGATGACCCAGCAGAAAAAGAATGTATCTAATCATTCTTTTATATTATTGAGGTAACTAATCAATAATATCCTCCAACAGAAAAGCCTGTTCTGTAGCCATCAAGTTGTTCTGTAGCTCAAGGTGCTGCCTGCAATGGACTAAATTTCTGTGTCACACCAAAATTCATATTTTAAAACCTAATTCTTACTGGGAGGTTATTTGGAGGTGGGTGGTGACTACATCATGAGGGTGGAGCCCTCATGAATGAGATTAGTGTCCTTCTAAGAGGCTAAATCCTTTGTCCCTTCCATCATGGAAGGGCACAGCAAGATGGCACTATGAGCCAGAAAGTGGGACCTCACCAGACACTGAATCTACTTTGATCTTGGCCTTCCCAGCCTCCAGAGCTGTGAGAAATAAACTTCTGTCATTTATAAGCTGCCCAGTCTATGGTGTTCTGTTACAGCAGCCTTAATGGACTCAGACGTTCCCCTTCCAAAACAATAATAATAAATAACCAAATTGTTGAGTAATGCTGGTTCTTATGTATTCATTTAATCCTTCTGAAACCCCAGCATGTTGAGAATTACTATCCAAATGAGGAAAATGAGGCTCAGTGAAGAACCACCGCCAAGGTTACACCATCAGTCGTGAGCAGGTAATTCTAATCTGACACAGAAATGGCTTCTCCACCAAGCCACTAAGCCACGGCACTTCTCAGAGAAAATACCTCAAAATAGCAGAAATAAGAATTTGAATCTAGACAAAAGGGAAAAAAATGAATGGGCTCTTGAACATCCATTCTCTGCAAAATCCATCTCCCTTTTAATGTGATAGAGCCCCACCTCAGCAGAACACCATTTCCAGGCTCACTTGATGGGTTCCACCCTTTCCACAACTAGGTCTCCTTTTTGATGTAAGTTGGCATTTTAATTAACATGGTTTTTATTGTGTGTGAAGCCTGCAGCAAGCAGGCTTTGGGACCCAGGGATCCCAAACACAAAGAGGAAAAAGGAAAAGAAGAAAGGATCAATAATGTGATTGATGCTCATTTTTAAGAGCCAAATTTCAATCCTCCTCCCTTCTCAGGCTTTTGACTTAATTAACCCCAGCAAACGCTAGAGGCCTGAGCTCTGGTCTCTCATCTACCTTGCTCTAAGCATTTGTCTCTTGTGGCCATAGTTTGCACATCTGAAAACAAGGAGGTTGAGGTAGAGGCACTGCAATGGTTCTTCCAGCCCAAACTCTAAGGCAGCCATCAGTGAGAATGGAAGGTTGCAGGCATTGGCTCAGCTCAGCAAGGATATGTTTAGGTAATGAGTGAAATCATACTAGGTCCATAAAGTGGGAGTTCCAGAAGTTTGCTCTTTCAAAACCCTTATGGCATGGAGCTTACAGTTCCTTTAGCTCTTGGCTCACAAGTAGTGGAAAGACATAACTTTGGTCATCCTTTGTCCTCTGAGCCCTCATTTCTCAAAGAGACATGGAGACTGGTTTCCCTAGATAGTGGTGAGACCTTGGGAGCAGGGTGGAACTGCAGAAAGATATGGCCTTTAGAAGTCAACCATTCCACCTCCTACAGCTTTGTGACTTGGAAAAGTTACTCAGCCTCTCCACACTTCAGTAACTTCATCTGTAAAATGCCCAGAATAATCTCACTTCCCAGGTTGCCACATTAAACAAGATCATGCTTGTTAAGTACCTAGCAATGTGCTTGGCACATAGTAGCTGCCCAGTTAATAGTAGGTATTATTATTAATTGTCCTACATATAGTCCCTCCCATTTTTTACCTCCAAGCTGGCTTGGCTTAGAAAACAAGCATACAATACAGACCCCAAGTTTTTCATCATTCATTGTAGTCACTCACATCTGAGGATCCCCTCGGTACATGTTCCTCTTGAACTGAGTTGAGCTGAACTGAGTTGAGTCAGGTTGAGTTTAATTGGATTGAGCTGAGTTCAGTTCAGGTGGGCTGAGTTAAGTTAAATCGAGTTGAGTTGAGCTGGACTTAGTTGAGTTCAGCTGAGTTGAGCTGAGCTGAGCTAAGCTGAGTTGAGTTGAGCTGAACTTAGTTGAGTTCAGCTGAGTTGAGCTGAAGTTAATTGAGCAGAGCTGAGCTGAACTGAGTTGAGCTGAACTGAGTTGAGGTGAGCTGAGTTGAGATGAGCTGAGTTGACTTCCATTGAGTTCAGTTGAGTTGGGCTTACCTGAGCTGAGTTGAGCTGAGCTGAACTGAGTTGAGTTGAGCTTAACTGAGCCGAATTGAGTTGAGCTGAGCTGAGTTGAACTGAGCTGAGCTGACTTCAGTTGAGTTGAGCTGGGCTGAGTTGAGCTGAGCTGAACTGAGTTGAGTTGAGCTTAGCTGAGCTGAATTGAGTTGAGCTGAGCAGAACTGAGTTGAGCTGAGCTGAAGTGAGTTGAGCTGAGCTTAGCTGAGCTGAGTTGAGTTGAGCTTAGCTGAGCGGAGTTGAGCTGAGCTGAGTTGAGTTGAGCTTAGCTGAGTTGAGCTGAGCTGAGCTGAGTTGAGCTGAGCTTAGCTGAGCTGAATTGAGTTGAATTGAGCTGAGTTGAGTTGAGCTAAGCTGAGTTGAGTTGAGCTGAGCTGAGTTGAGTTGAGCTGAGCTGAGCTAAGCTGAGTTGAGCTGAGCTGAATTGAGCTGAGTTGAGCTAAGCTGAATTGAGTTGAGCTGAGTTGAGCTGAGTTGAGCTGAGCTTAGCGGAGCTGAATTGAGTTGAGTTGAGCAGAAGTGAGTTGAGCTGAGCTGAATTGAGTTGAGCTGATCTTAGTTGAGCTCAGTTGAGTTGAGCTTAGCTAAGCTGAGCTGAGTTGAGCTGAGCTGAGCTGAGCTGAGTTGAATTGAGCTTAGCTGAGCTGAGATGAATTGAGCTGAGCGGAGCTGAGTTGAGTTGAGCTGGGCTTAGCTGAGCTGAATTGAGTTGAATTGAGCTGAGTTGAGTTGAGCTGAGCTGAGCTGAGCTGAGCTGAGCTGAATTGAGTTGAGTTGAGCTGAGCTGAGGTGAGCTGAGTTGAGCTGAGCTGAGCTGAGCTGAGCTGAATTGAGTTGAGTTGAGCTGAGCTGAGCTGAGGTGAGCTGAGTTGAGCTGAGCTGAGCTGAGCTGAGCTGAACTGAGTTGAGCTGATCTGAGCTGACTCAAGTGGGAGAAGGCATCTCTTAAGGCTTCAGCATGGACTGAGGGCAGCATGGACCTTGTAGCCAGTGGATAGGAGATGGGCATGGAAAGCAAGGTCAGGAGCCCAGCCTGCCATCCTAGGAAGCTGTCTGGTGGAGCAGTGAAAAGCAAGGACCTGGGAACCAGACTATCTGTTTTATAATCCTGGCTCCACCATCCAACAGCTGTGTAGCCTTGGGCAACTTACTTAACTTCCCTGTGACTCAGTTTCCTCATCTACAAAATGAGGAAAATAATAATATACACCTTCTATATCATAACATTAAATGAATTAACATTTCTAACAATGCCTGGCACAGATCTTTTGTTATTATTATTAGTTTGTCAGGGGATAGGAATGGATGAGCATACAGGGACTTGCCTCAACTGACCCTTAGGGCTTCCTGATCACAGGAGCCAGGTCCTCCACATGCATTTCTCAGCTAAAAACTCTTGAAATGTCTGTTCAACTCTTGTTGATCTTTTTGCTGTTGCATCCCCAGCCCCGTCCCAGCGCCTGGAAGGAATAAAGGAACAACTTCATGAATAAGAGGAAAAAATATTCGTTGTTTGCCATGCAATGGGCTAAGCATTTTACACATATTATTTTCATTATTTTAATCTGCATAATAACTCTATGAGGTCTAGGTACCATCATTAGCCCCCTTTTTACAGAAAACAACCTGAAGTTCAGAAAGGTGAAGGAATTTTCCCAGCAGTGCACAGCTTCCAAGTGGCTGAGCCAAGATACAAATTCAGACTTGCCAGGCCTTTGCCCTCTATGACACTGCCTCTCTGAATCAAAGTGTTTGGTCCCATTTTGCAGGTGAGAAAGCTGAGGCCAGATAGCTATAAGCCGTTTGGAGTCAGTCTCCAAGTTTCTGTTCCCTTTCCTGCACCCCAGCTGCTCCACCCACTGGCCAAATGCACCCTCACCCAACTCTCAGAGGCATGGATACTGTATATTCCCTGCCTGGGGGTTCCTGAGGCTGTTTCAGAGGCCATGTGCCTAGAGCAAAGGCACCACTGTAGTGGCCAGTCTTGAGCTGGTGAGACATGTGTGCTGGGGGAAACAAGTCCTTTCCCCGGACAGCTTTGTTAGTCATGACTTGCTGCAATGCGCAGTGGCACTCCGGGAAGCCAGGCCTCCTTAACGTTAGGAATTTGTAGCCGCTGCCTCACAGACTGGCTGCAGAGCAAGCTGGCTTCTGCAGCTGCCCATCATCCTGCCTGCCCTGTCCACAGCCCTACTGAATTAAGGATTTTTTTCTTTCCTGCTAGAAAGATTGACAAGGCCCCTGAATCTTTCTCCCTGACGACACAGGCTACACTCAGGACTGGAGCCACCCTGGGCACAGGTCTTGCTCCTCAAATAATATGACACCTTCCAAATGTTGAATCCTTAACTATGCCCAGGCTATCTGAGACACACATAGGGAAGGAGAGTTTGGAGAGTCAGGGTCCAGTGGAGGGGAGGCACAGGGAGTACACACATGCACTAGGCATATTCTTCAGCTGCTAACATAATGCCTTGACCAGTAGGTCCTTTACATCCATCATGTTACTAACCCTCCGACCACTGAGGGAAGACAACATCATTCCATTTAAGGGATAGAGAAAGCAAGACCAAGACAGGTGAGCTGACTTGCTTATGATCACACAACCATAATGTTTGATTAAAACGTACTGCAGAGATCATGTAACAATAAGCCCAGAGGACCCAGACACAAAGTCATCAAAAAGAGATGCCTTTTCATGTGTTAATACCCACATCAAGCAGTAGTACTGTTTCCACCCCAGCCCAGCCCTGCCTGTCACTCCCATGTTAGATTCTGGAAAAAAAACAAACTGGGAGCCAGTAGCATCTAGCTGCCGGGTGTTCAAACTCCCAGGAGCTGGGCTTCTAGATTCAAATCCTGACTCTGCCCCTCAACAGCTATGTACCCTCAGACATGTTACTAAACCTCTCTGAGCCTCAGCTCCCTCTCCTGCAAACTGGGCAGTTTAATGAGACCAATGCTTGTGGGGGTCTCAGGCCTGGATTCAAATGCTCCATGCAAAGCTCTGAACCTAGTGCTGGGGATGGAAGGAGGGAGCTGCTCTGATTTTCACCATGATCCTCTCTGATCCTCACATGATTCTGCAAGGCAGGCAGGAGTAACGTCCTTCTACAGATGAGAAGACCGAGGTTCTTGGGTGAGGTTTAAGACCTAGGTCCTTCTGACTCAGGAATCTCAAAGGCTACTGGCCTTGGTGCAAGCGTCACTGGTCTTCATGGGAGTGGAGCCTGCTGATGGCTGGCAGGAATGTTGAGGTGGATAGTGAGACTTGGGATAGGCTTGATCTGTCATCACTGCAGCCCTTTCTGCTGACTTGGCAGGAACAGCCTGCAAGGTCCCTGGAGAGTCAGATCACTCCATCCTGGACCAAGGCTGTGAGAGCTGAAGGCTGCCTGGGAGATGCCATCACCTCCTCCCCTCTGAGCCCTGACCTGAGGAACCAGGGTCACAGAGGGTGGGGACTCCCAAGCAGTGTGCACCTGTGACACGTGCTGAAGGGTGGAGTTCCCAAGCCTGATCTCCTTCCTTATCATTAGCCAAGACCCCTTATTAGCCTAGATTCTTAAAGTCCACCATGAGCCAGGCACTGGGACAGCCACCACACTTTTCATCTTGCTGAACCTCTCAACCCACCCCGGGATGGTGATGTTAAATCCATGTAACAGACAGAGAAACTGAGGCCAAGACAGGAGAGCTGACTTGTTTGTGATCACACTTCCATAAAAGAGCAGAGCCAGGCCTTTCTGGGGCCAATGCCCTTACTGTCTATTCACTTTACTGCCCAGAGGCATCAGTGAGTTACAATCCAGGTCACTGCCTCCAATCCTAGCGCACCACTGGGTATTTCCAAGGTACATAGTAAGCGTTATCTAGCTGGGTGGCTGATGAAATTTCCATGTTTGTGTTTTCCATATAAGATGCCTTACAAGGTACAATAACTTTCCAAACTGCTTTCTTGCTCCTTTTGACTACTCAAACTATGGACTGGGTCAGAAACCAGCAGCACTGGCATCAGCCAGGTACTTGTTAGACAGAAATGCAGAGTCTCGGCCCTCACCTTAGACCAACTCACTTAGAATCTTTCATTTATCAGGACACCGCCCACCTGCGTGATTTATGTGTGCACTAGTGTCCCAAAGGCACAACCATGGACCCCTTGATCAAATCGGCCAAGGAAAAAGTCCTCACTGTAACCAGAGTGGTTAAGTGACTTCTGTAAAGACACACAGAGTTAACAGTGAGTGCCACTCCGCGTTTGCACGCTCGAGTCTTGCACCCCTCACTGCCTGCCCCTCACTGCCCTCCTGAGAGTCTGTTTCAGGGAGGAACTGGCTCCTCAACTTGAGCCCAAGTTCCTGCCTACATCTTCCAAATGAAAAGAAGTCAGATTGTGGCGAACAATTAGTCTTGTTATTCACAAAGGAAATAAAACCAGAGGCAGCACTTGTCAGTACACAGTGGCCAAAGCTCCCCTGAAAGACAGGCAGGAACTCGGCAATTAAAAACTTGGGTCCGTATTTCAGGATCTAATTGTGTGAGATGCTTTGCATGTATCATAGCAACACAAAGACAAGCTGTATCAGCATTTCTCTGAGAACCTGCTTTTCCAAGGATTATAACGAACCCAGCATGTGGCAAAAACAAAACCGCCCTGTCCGTCACTGAAGGCCGTTCCTGGGCTTGAACTACTTCTGGATATTTACCTGCAGGATTTGGGTAGGTAGCACTTTTTTGCATTTTATTCTTGTTTCCATTTGCAAAAGGAAAAGAATAACTCAGGGAAAATTTTAAGTGGGACGAGAAGTGGTGTGAGTGATTTTGAGTTTTACTGCTGCTTGGGAATCATTCCCAAGATTTTCAGGGTTTATGGTGCTGAGTTGGCCATGGGTCAACAATCCACTTGCAGCTTCAAAGTGAACAGGGGAAAGGAAACCGCCACTTACGAAACACACCAGCAATAGGTCCCACGCTTCATTTTAATGCATGTAATA
The DNA here is from genome assembly GCF_002776525.5 of Piliocolobus tephrosceles. Classification (NCBI taxonomy): domain Eukaryota; kingdom Metazoa; phylum Chordata; class Mammalia; order Primates; family Cercopithecidae; genus Piliocolobus; species Piliocolobus tephrosceles. Next base: position 9,279,792 of record NC_045450.1, on the reverse strand, counting down.
TTCAATCTCCCCAGTAATGTCTCCTTTTTGCAGGTGAGAAAACTGAGTATCAGAGAGGATGAGCCACTTTTCCCAAGGTCGCATGACTAATGGGCTAGAATACCAGCCCAGGTCATGAAGCCCAACCTTTGTCCTGTATACCACACTGCCTTGTGCTTCTGTAGCACTTATCAACTCTTGGTACAGTTAACTGCTACCTGTGTGTTCAGCAAGTGTCAATATAAGAAAAACAAGAAATGATCCTTGTCTCCTTGCCCAGTTGCAATATGTACCATTGGTTGAATGTCTACTGGGTGTCAAACCCTGAAAGGACCTTTGCATACAGTCTCATAAATCCAGGGATAATAAGTCACTACATATATGTGCCATCTCTCCTCCCTCATCCATAGCAGACAGCCATAATGAATTTAATTACCCCCTTCCTCTGTTCCCAGACACACCTCAGAATCTTTCTCGACACCATGTCAGGAAGCCCCTGACTAATAAAGCAGAGTTAGTGTAAGAGGTTTAACGGAATGTGCTGGAGCAAGCTCACAGCTGCACAGAAAAGTAGATGGCACATGTCTCTTCCCAAATCTACTCAGTGATGTGACATAGACTGCTTGGAATCCACCATGGAAGGAGTGTGTATACCTTGGAAATTGACAAACACTACACAACAGGGCTTTTGTTTCAAAGAGCTGATTTAACAGCTCACTACCAATTCTACGCCTCTTCTGATCTAAACCTCACTTTTTACAACAACCCAGAAGATAAGTAGTATCAGCCTCCATTTTATAAATTAGGAAAATGAGGCTCAAACAAGCGAAGAGCGTTGGCCAAGTCAGACAACCAGCCAGGACAGAGCTGTAATACTATAAACTCCATCATGCATTGGCGGCACAGAGCAAGAGAGGGCGGAAATGGGAAATGAGAACGAGTAAAGCCCTCTGTAAATACGAGAGATTATTATTCCTACTGCTGCCATCATTGCTGGGCAGACAGAACTAATGAACCTGGATTTCCGGCGTTCTGCCAGCTCCAGGGCCAGTCATTTCAGAGCTGCCCAGGGTGGAGTTCCCAAGCCTGATCTCCTTCCTTATCATTAGCCAAGACCCCTTATTAGCCTAAATTCTTAAAGGCCCCAAACACTATCTACAATCTCAATCTGCCCAGGAAAACCATAACAGAATTTCCTCAGTGGCAGCAGAATCTTTTCACATGGAGCTCAGAAGTTTGTTTGGGGTCAGGTTGTTTTATTTGTTTGTTTGCATGCTTGCTGAGTTTAGCAACCAATTCTATAAAATGTGGCTACTACATATCTATATTACATTCTTTCTTTCCACAAACACTTATGAACGCATCCTAATAAACCCAGAAATACCCTATGAGACCCAGTTCCTAGCAAGTGTGACAGGATGGTGATAGGGGAGAGGTCAAAGGAAGTCAAATAATAACAGTAATAGTTAACACTCATTGGACACCTATTATGTGCCAAGTACTATTTCACACACTCTGATTATCTTATTTAATCTTCAATGCTGTGAGGTAAATATTATCATCCCATTTTTTAAAAGGAAACCGATGCACAGAGAAGCGAAGCAACCTGCTCAAGAACACACAGCAAGCAAGAGGCAGAGGAGGATGCAAACCTAGATAGGCAGCTGGATTCAGGGTTTATACTCTTAACTGCTTGACAGAGGAGACTTTGCCTGAACTGGGTTTCGAGGAATGGGTAGGAGTGACTGAGAAAGGGAACATGGAGGACTTTCAAGCTCAAAGGCAAAAACATTCACGTCTGTTTTGAAGGCACTCCTGGTAGTTTGAATGAAGGAGGAAATGTGTGTAAAATGCTTAGTTGGCCCATAGTAAACATGCTACTCACTGTTCCTGCTTGATGTGGATGGACCAGAGAATATTTCTGATGCAAGGCAGGAGGGGAAGCAGAGGGCTGAGTGTGGAAGACGCCCAGGCTATATTATGGATTTGGAATCCAATCCTAGGACAGAAGCTTTCATATAACTCTGAGTCACAAAGGGTGGAAGAGCAAGTTAGCAGAGCTCAAAGCAGCCCACCCCAGAGTGTAATTTGTGTAAATATCAGGTTTTCATAAAAAAGTCAGGCAAATACTGCTGTTTCCTCCATAAGATATTTGCATTTGTTGTAATATAAATATGATTATTTAAAATTTCTACCACTGACTGGGCACAGTGGCTCACACCTGCAATCCCATTACTTTGGGAGGTCGAGGCAGGTGGATCACTTGAGGCCAGGAGTTTGAGACCAGCCTGACCAACATGTTGAAACCCCCTCTCTACTTTCAATACAAAAAAATTATCCAGGCAAGGTGGCTCACGCCTGTAATCCCAGCTATTCGGGGGGCTGAGGCACGAGAATCGCTTGAACCTGGGAGGCAGAGGTTGCAGTGAGCAGAGATCGTGCCACTGCACTCCAGCCTAGGCGACACAGTGAGACCCTATCTCAGAAAAAATAATAATAATTAAAAAGTAAATTTTCTACCATCGAGGAAAACTGGCAAAAAGATGCATCTCCTTTTCCCCCTGTCCAGGGACTCCAAATTCAGCATTATTGACACTGGAGTAATTCTTTTTTGTGGTGGGCTGTCCTGTGCATTGTAAAATGTTTAGCAGCATCCCAGCCAGCAGCAAGCACCACTCTCATCCTAGCTGCGACAACTAAAACTATTTCCAAACACTGCCCAATGTCCCCTGGGGGGCAACATCACCTCAGGTTGAGAACCTCTAATCTAGTCTCGGACTGCGGTACCCTGCTATGTGACCCCAATTGAGAAGCACACTTGTCTGAATGAAGGATTTTGATACAGACACAAGGTGAAAACTACTCACGGCGAATGTGCTATAATATTGATACTATGGTCTTTCTCATTCTGTCAATGAGTAAACAGAAGCTCAGACAAGGGAAGTGAGTCTCCCCCAAGTCACACAGCCATAAGAGGGTTTGTACCCCATGTCTTTCTGGCTCCGAAACCTAACTCCATCCACTGTACCACACGACTACACTCAACTCCATCGAGGGCAACCAAAGGCCTCAATTTGCTTGATCCAGCTGAGCAAGGAAGAGAAGATGCCTGCCTCCCATCCCTCCCCATCATCCACCTTGGTCGCAGGGCAGGACACTCTCACACCTTAACCGCTATCTCTTCTGGACGACTGCGCTTGGTGGCTGAGGCCATGTAGTGACCTCTCCTGTACCATGATGACTTCCAGGATACAAGGGAAAACCTAAATTGCAGGGTTGAGCTTCAGAGACCAACCAACAGCAAGGTCATAGCAAAGCAGCAGGATCACCCCATTTTAAAACAAAACACACCACTGCTAGAACCGAAAAATATGCAGCGCATTTTGCCTCTTTTCCATAGTAAGATTTAAATTATCCATAGTGGCACCCAGGAAACTATTGCTCTATAGGAATATCTCTTAAAGGACACCATCCCCACCCCATTTTATAGGGCATGAGACTTAAGATCCATAAACGGTATGCTTTCCATTTCACCAGCCTCATTTCTGGGCTCCTCTTGATGACCCTCACAGACCCTGACCATATCCTCTTACCACTGCTGGAAAAGAAAGAAGCCATTACCCAGAGTTCCACGTAAGTCCCAGGACATGCTCTGATTGGACCAACTGGTGCCACATGCTCCCCCTGAACCAATCACTGCAGTCAGAGAATGGACCATGCTGATTGGACAGGCCTGAGTCCCATGTCTACTCCCGGAGCTGGGAACGGCTCAACCAGAACCAGAGCACATGACGTGAGAAGAGAGGAAAGATGGCTCCCCAAGGCAATGTGGAATACTGTTATAGAAAGCAAAGGGAATGGATGCCAAGTGTCAGTCTGCAAAAATCCTAATTCTAGCAGACATTTATCCACTACCCAACAGGCAAGAGGTACTGCTCAAAGCAATATGTGACCTCTGTGACCTCCACAGCACCCTAGGGGGATCGGTCTGTTTTATTCCCCATCTGACAGTCAACAAAGACCACCAGAGCCACACCTGCCACTGAGCAAGTTAGGATTCTGGACTCATTGCCATGAGGGAGAGCACACACCGTGGGGAGGCATGGGGCATCTCAGGAAAGGGGTGTTGGAAAGGCTTCTTTGGGCTCGTGTTAGGTGATTTTAGGAAGAGTTTAAGGAAGCAGGGCTTTGTTCTGGATTGGATACTGTCATGAAGTGAGAGTAATTCTATTTTGATAAATCTCCTTTAGAGGGTGAGGAATGAGGCACAGCTAAAGCTGTAATTGGTAAAGAAACAGAGGTTACTCCCGTTAGCCAAGATCAGGGATCGTTTGGTCGTTTTTGTGGTTTAGACAATGCTGATGTTTGGCTTGTGCGTGGACATGATTACAAAGTGATCTTGTTTTCGTCTTGACCTGTCATGTTACAGAGGGGCCTTTTCTGATGTTGGCGTTCTGCGAAATTGTTTATGCTCAACACAACACCAGGGTCTACCTGTGAGTGCCCAGCCAGCTCCTAGCAACTCCAAGCCCTTGTGGATAGTACCAGGCCAGCTCCTGGTTGTAAGGGGCTGCTTTTCTCTTTCTTAGAACTGAGACAAGACGGGTCTAATAACTACCTAAAGTCACAAAGCAAGTGGTGGAGCTAGAATACAAGCCTCAGCAGGCCCATTCTAGAGTGTGATTTAAACCACTACATCACCCTGTCTCTCTTCCTTCACACTGCAGGACCCCAAACGCTATGAAAGAAGGGGAAAACATACATTTCCTGGACATCTACTCTTGCCAGGCACTGAACTAGGTCCTTTGACTCCTTAAAGTCATCCATCCTTGTATTCGTTTCCTAAAGATGCCATAACAAAGTATCACCTGGGTGTCTTAAAACAACAGGAATTTACTCTCACAGTTCTGGAGGCGAGAAGCCCTAAATCAGGTGACAGCAGAGCCATACTCCCTCTGAAGCCTCCAGGAGAGGCATCTGCTTTTTATTTATTTTATTTTATTCGATTTAAATTCCGGGGTACACGTGCAGGATGTTCAGGTTTGTGACATAAGTAAACGTGTGCCATGTGCTCTGTTGCACCTATCAACCCATCACCTACATATTAAGCTCGGTATGCATTAGCTATTTTTTTCTGATGCTCTTCCCTGCCTCCCCACCCCCTGCCCGACAGGCCCCAGCGTGTGTTGTTCCCCTCCCTGTGTCCATGTGTTCTCATTGTTCAGCTCCCACTTATAAGTGAGAGCATGCAGTGTTTGGTTTTCTGTTCTTGCGTTAGTTTGATGAGGATCATGGCTTTCAGCCTCATCCATGTCCCTGAAAAGGACATGATCTCGTTCTTTTATGGTTGCATAGTATTGTGTGGTGTATATGTACCACATTTTCTTTATCCAGTCTTTCATTCATGGGTATTTGGGTTGATTCCATGTCAGGAGAGAAGTCTTCTTATCTCTTCCAGCTTCTGGTAGCCCCAGGTATTCTCTGGCTTGTGGAAGCATCACTCCAATCTCTTCCTCCATTCTATATGGCTGCCTCCCTCCATGTGTCTGTGTCTCTTCTCCTTCTGTAAGGGCACCAGTCATACTGGATTAAGGGCCCACCCTACTCCAGTATAATTTCATCTTAATTACATCTGCAAAACCCCTGTTTCCAAACAAAGTCACATTCACAGGCCCCAAGGGTTAAAACTTAAATATGTCTTCTTAGAGGAAAAAAAAAAAAAATTCAACCTGTAACAACTCTTAAATAGTGCTCTCCATTTTAACAGAATTAGGCATTAAGTCTCAGAGAGGTTTAGTAACTCATGCAAAGTCACACAGCTAGAACATAGCAGAGTCAGAATTCAAGCCCCAAAGCCTTGACTCCTTGCCCAGTGCTTCAAAATCTCAGAAAACTACACCCCTGGCAGTCAAATGGGGCAGGGACAGAAGGCTCAGATACACCACCTTCCAACAGCCAAAAAGACTGTTTGGTTTTCATTTGTTTCTTGCAGTTTTCCCGCAGGAGAACAGTGCTGTCCCGGAAGGAAATGAGCTGGCACAGACACGCCCCAGTGTAGGAGACTCACCAGCACAGCCACCAAGCTGTCCTGGAAGGAAGCCGGCTCGGCAACCTGACATTGACAAACCGCTCGCCAGTGTTTCCAAAGATTCCCAGGGCTCGTGTTTTCCACTTACACGATTCAATTAGGAATCCCAAAACGTGTAAATCTTGGCATTCTTATGGCTCCATTAAAGAAACAAAGTATTAAATGCAGACACATCTCCTTAAATGTTGGTGAGTTTGCTTCCATTGGCTCTAAAGATAACTGCTGTTCTTTTCTAATGATTACTCTGAGGATGACAGATGCTATGGTCCCAGATGTCTCCAGAAAGGGCCATTGTGTTGGGTGTGGGGGAGTCACAGGGATTCCAGGGAGAGGACAGGGAGAACCAGCATAATTATGATTATGATTATGATTATTATAATGACTTTCTTTTCTGTTGCTCCCTTTTGTTCATATCCCTCCTTAGCTCATCACCTCCCTTCTCCCACCCTGTTCACAGCTACTGAGGGCAAATCATGCAAAACCCCAGCTTCCTCTTGTGGCTCTCCTGCCCACAGAGATGGATCCCAAAGGCCTGTCTCATCAAGAGCTTATTCTTCACGACATAGATGTTGTTGTGATCAGGAACAAACCAGTTAGCCTCCTGGAGCTTCCATTTCCCCGTCTTCAGGTCACTTACCGTATGGTGCTAAATGTAATCATTCATGTAAAGAGCTCCACGTGGAACCTGGCACACAACCAGCCTTCACTTCAACTGACCAAATGCCGAAGCACGGGACTACTCTTGCCAAGAAGCCAACACACACCATGTAATCAATCTCCATACTTTGCAAGGTCCTCTCAGCCAGCCCACCATCCAAGTCCATTTAATCTCCTGCCTATAAACAGATGACCCTCCAAGGTAGATGAGATTGAGCAAGATGCACTGTCCCTGCTAGACCCAGAGACCTTTCTAAAGGGATGGACATAGAATATTTCATCACTGCAGAAAGTCTACTGGACAGCACAGGATTACTGTGAGGAACAGTAAATGAACTGATGAATATAATGTGCCTAGCACCACGCCTGAAGGATAGAAAGTGCTCAATACAATGAGGCTGTTATGCTACTTAATCCTCTGCAAGGTGGGGGCTTTGCTCCCATTTCACAGATGAGAAAGCCGAGGTTCAGAAGAATGAAAATAACATATTCAAACTCTGATACCAGTAACTAGGAAAGTCAGAATTTAAGCCCTGATCTGTATGACTCAAAAAATGGGTGCGTTTTTCATGAGATAAGCAATCTTCATGCAATGGGAAGAGAGACTGGCAATAGAGGAAGTAGTGATGCAAAATTAAATAAAAATAAAAATAGGCTGGGCACGGTGGCTCATGCCTGTAATCCCAACACTTTGGGAGGCCGAGGCGGGCAGATCATGAGGAAAGAGATTGAGACCATCCTGGCCAACATGGTGAAACCTCGTCTCTACTAAAAATATAAAAATTAACTGGGCGTGGTGGTACACACCTGTAGTCCCAGCTACTCAGGAGGCTGAGGCAGGAGAATTGCTGAAACCCAGGAGGTGGAGGTTGCAGTGAGCCAAGATCACGCCACTGCACTCCAGCGTGGCAACAGAGCAAGACTCTGTCTCAAAAATAAATAAATAAATAAATAATTAAAAAATGAAAATGAAAAAGCTACAATGGTATCACCAAAAGCAAAGAGAGTTCAGTCCATATGCAGTCTCAGGGAAAACAAACTCAAACCCACTGCTCCTCCCCTGAAGACATTTGGCCTCACTTACAGGACAGTGAGAAGGTTTCAATCTTGCTTTAAACCTCAGTTTCCTCTTCTGTAAAGTGGGTTGCTTTGAGGATAAACTGAGACAATGTATTTTCAAGCACAGAGCAGGTACTCAAAAAATTGTTTTTTAAAAATATCTGAATAATGACCACCTTAAGTACAACCTTTGGGTCTGGGCCTATCCAAGAGTGTTCACCTATCTTTCTGGCTTTCTGTAAGAATCAGAAATTTGTTGAATCCACACTCTCCAGGAAGCAGAAAAGCTCATTGCCTCTTGCAGAGGACGTAATAGCTGAAGTGTGGCCTTTTAATTTGTTAATCTTTGCAAAACAGGGTTCCAAAGCTTTGCAAAGATGCGGAACCATCGGAGCTCTATACAGAAACAATCGATTCCTTGATTAAAATCTGACAGCTTAATTAATTAGTACTTAATAGCTCAACCTTAATTATACCCTACATCGTTATGTGATAATATTCATAAATTTCCCATGTGGCTGTGCACACATGTCTTTTATCAACTGATTACAAATGCCCGAACCTGACCTCCATCCTCAGGAAAATGTCCCGGATGTCAAGAACATGAAAGACTTCATTAACACTAACGGCGACCTCACCAAGGCCTACTCCTAGGTAAGAATTCTCTGATTTAGAAGTTCTTTGAGGTCCACCAGAGAAAAGTGATAATTTGTGCACTAAGTTTGCTGTATAGTTTATTTCCTTCAAAGCTCACTATTTTTGGAAATTTTATAAAGTATTAAATAATATCCCAGGATCTTACTTTCACCTGAAAAAGACACTCACAGACTCTATATTTTTTAAACCAGAGAGTGGGTTAGTTTCTAAACTAGGTGAGAATCACTGAAATTCTTTGGATGTGATGGAAGAGTTACGGGGACCCCATATGATGATGATTAATACGGCTTTGAAGCCCAAAAGCCCTGGCTCGAGGCCAGGCATGGTGGCTCACACCGGTAATCCCAGCACTTTGGGAAGCCAAGGTAGGTGGATCACTTGAGGTCAGGAGTTCGAGACCGGCCTGGCCAAGATGGCGAAACCCCATCTCTACTAAAAATACAAAAATTAGCTGGGTGTGATGGTGCACGCCTGTAGTCGCAGCTACTCGGGAGGCTGAGGCAGGAGACTCACTTGAACCTGGGAGGCAGAGGTTACAGTGAGCAGAGATCATGCCACTGCACTCCAACCTGGGAGACAAAGCAAGACTTTGTAAAAAGAAAAAAAAAAGAAAAAAAAAAAAGAAAAAACCCCACCTAAACTTGAATCTCTGTATTTCTGAGCTTTGTGATCTTGACTGAGTTTCTTCACCTCTCTGAGCCTGTTTCTTCATTTGGAAAGTTGAAATAATAATTCCTAGCCCTCAGAATGTTGATGTGACATTCAAATGGACGGGAAAGTGCCTGGCATGTACTAGATGCTCAATAAATGTTACACGTTAACCCATTAGCTGTGGCAGAGTGTAGGCCATTCTGCTTTATCCAATTGCCCATGGAGACCGCTCACCTGGAGGAGAGGGGATCAGACCTCTGCATGTGGGAGCTCTGGAGAATGAGGTGAGGGGAGAGCTATCAGAGAGGATAAGAAGATAATATTCTGCCAAATAAACCAGTTCTTCTGTGGATGTGTCTTTTGGGCTTGGTGGGGGCAGGGAGGGGGATAGCAAGGGAGGGCACAAAACCTTCCCAGAAGTCTCCAGAACTACTTTTGGAGCTGTAGCCCTGTCTAGAGGGAAGGGCCCCCCACTTGAGGTGCACAGCCTCTAGGCATGGCTCTGTGCTGGGTAGCATTAAGCAAGTCCCTCAACTCCTGGAAAATTAATCTTCTTTTTTGTTAAAGACACTTAGTTTGATTTTTCCAAACACCTGCTGCAACTACAGAATCACCTGGGACATTTATTTAAGTGGAGATTTAACATCCAGCGACAATCCCCCCCCCCCCCCGCCCCGCACACACGTCCCAAATAATGACTATTTCCATATAGCAATTATTTTTAGATACTCATTTCCAGACCTCGATTGATTCAGTGGGTCTGAAGTGATTTCCAAGAATTATTCTTTAAATTTCCCAAGGAATTCTGATGGGGAATTTAAACCAGGTTTGGGGAACTAACAGGACTGCATTGGTTTCCGGTTTCCGCATCCACCGGGAAAACTAGAACTCGTTGCCGCCTTGGCACACCAGTGACACCTGGTGGCTTGGAGGAGTGACTCTAGCTTCTCCCAGCACATGATTTCAAATCCTCCATTGCATAGCTCCCTGCAGTTGTGGGACCAGATGAGGTTTTCCACTCTTCCCAAAATCTAGGTAACACGATTCTCTGTCTCAACATCCATAATAGACACAGCATCTCAGCTCCAGAGTCCATCTTTCAAACTACCCATTTGACAGATGTCCATCTTTGACCACCACCATATTTTTTTGGCCTCCAAGTTCTGATGGCACCTGCAACTAGAAACCTCACAAGACATCGCCATTTCAGGAGTCACACAGACATGGGGTGACCACTCAGATACCTGAACTGGACTGTGTGCTAAGAGAAGAGACACATGACCTTTCCCTCCTTTCCCTCGACTCATAGAATTTACAAAGTGGGATAAGACAAGCTGAGATGCTGAAAAAGGCATAAATTGATGTACTCGCAATCTCCCATTCCCTAGAATCTGTGACCAGACAACTCTTAACATTCTTATTGGTCACCCCAAGATTAATCAATCATACTAATAATTGAAATTACAGAAAATCTATCCAACACAATGGCCATTTCCAGAAATTAGATTGTCCCTCATTAGTGGGGGATTTTCTTTCTTCTCCATATTATTTCCCACTAATATTAAAAAACATTTTTACTGGATTTTTTCCATCATTTTCCCAGCATGGACCTAACAGCAACCAAGAAGTACTTTAAAAATCCCATTATCTTTATCGAATGGAAATTCTCACAATATCACAATTGCCAGAGGTCTTTTTTATTCTGGTGTTAACCTTGGAGAGCTTTTAGATGTTCTTTGGGGCATGCACAGAGGACTGAGGAAATCTTTCATTTCTACATCCTTGGAGAGTTCAGCACACTTGGCTAAGTATGAAACTGCTCACTCCTAATTTGTTTCTCTGGGTGAATATTGATTTGACTTCTGTTGTATATCACCAATGCACACCAATCTCCAGAATCATGGGGCACTAAGGGTTTCTGTTTAATATTCAACTTGGAGCCACTCAAGCACTGACACTTTTCTTTTTTTTTTTTTTTTTTAGTTGCTCCACCTGTTGTTCTCCCAGATGGATAAGGTAAGAATGTCGTGTATAAAACAAAATAATTGCTGTGGCTGTTAAACAATTCAGGACCACTTCTCCTGAGCTCTGCTGGGTATTTACAAAGTGTCACAGATGCCAAGCTTGAAGAAGCTTAAAAGGGGAGCTGCTTATTTGGAACTGAGTAAATCCAGTGATCTCTCTGGTTATGTAGCAAACCTGTCTAGGTCTGCATGTCCGATATATTTGCGCTTTTGTACTGGTTAAGTCCACACTTGGGGACATCTGGCATTCCCCCATTTATGAGACAGACATCTATGCTGCGTGTTGGAGAGGAAATATATAGTTCTGAGCAGTATTTCTGGTGCCTGGACATTTGAAGTTCCTTGATGTAAATGGAAGTCTTTAAGTGAGAGAATCATCAGGGGAATTCTATTTTTAAAATCCCAAAGTGTTTAAAAATAAAATAAGATTTTTAAGGACAAATCAGTTTGTTTTGGGGGTGGAGGGAATCATCTGGATATTTGCTTTTCCCCTCTTTTTTCTTTTTTTTTTTTTTTTCCTTCTCAGAGACAGAGTCTGGTTCTGCCACCCAGTCTGCAGTGCAGTAACACAATCATAGCTCACTGGCAGCTTCAAACTTCCAGGCTCAAGTGATTCTCCTGACTCAGCCTCCTGAGTAGCTGGGACTACAGACACATGCCACCATACCCAGTTAATTTCTTTTTAATTATTTTTTGTAGACCAGGCGCAGCGGCTCGTATCTGTAATCCCAGCACTTTGGGAGGCTGAGGCGGGTGGATCATTTGAGGTCAGGAGTTCGAGACCACCCTGGCCAACATGGTTAGACCTGTCTCTACTAAAAATACACAGATTAGCTGGGTATGGTGGCGCATGCATGTAATCCCAGTACTCAGGAGGCTGAGGCAGGAGAATCGTTTGAACCCAGGAGACGAAGGATGCAGTGAGTCAAGATCACACCACTGCACTCCAGCCTGGGCAACAGAGTGAGACTCCGTCTCAAAAAAAAAAATTATTTATTTATTTATTTATTGTAGAGACAAGGTCTCACTACGTTGCCCAGGCTGGTCTCTAACTCCTGGCCTCAAGCGATCCTTCCACCTCAGCCTCCCAAATTTCTTGGTTACAGATGTGAGCCATCATGCCCAACCCTCTCCTCCTTCCTGCTAATCCTCCCTCATTTATGATGATGGTTGGGGGGTTGGGTGTTGGGAGGGATTTAAGAAAGATGTCTCAATAAGCAGAAGGCATTCCCTATCCACCTGGTGCTACTGGGCAGCATTGTGAGGACAGTAAGTTTACTAAGATTCTGCAAACCAGATGGAATTCTTACGTTGTTACATCACCCAAGGGTCCCAAGGAGGCTTCAGCTATTGAGGTGGATGCAGAGAATCCCAGGGCCAGTAGCAGCCTTCAGGACTGTGTGCATTTGTAAAGTGGAACAAACCAGATGTTGACGGTACACAAGACTGCACAGGCAAGAAGCAGGCAATAAGACAGGTGTCAGGAATCGGACAGGATGCAGGAGATGCAGAGGATCTGGGAACTCTCCTTTTCTGATCAGGGGAAGCAGGAAGAGGCTTCAGTGCTGAGCCAGACCTCCCTGATGAGACTGTTTATCCAGGCTCTTCACACAAGAAGGCTCAAGTTGGGGCAGAGTAATCAATCATCCTACCTTGCCAGGGATAGAGTGATATCCCCAGATGCAGGGCTTTCTGTTTTAAAATCAGGAAAGCTCCCATAAAACTAGAATGAGTTGGGAGGCCAAGGCAGGTGGATCACCTGGGGTCAGGAGTTCAAGACCAGCCTGGCCAATGTGGTGAAACCCCACCTCTACTAAAAATACAGAAAATTAGCTGGACATGGTGGTGGGTGCCTGTAACTGTAATCCCAGCTACTCGGGAGGGGGAGGCAGAAGAATCGCTTGAACCTGGGAGGCGGAAGTTGCAGTGAGCTAAGGTCACTCCATTGCACTCCAGCCTGGGCAACAAAAGCAAAACTCCATCTCAAACAAACTAGGGTGCATTGTTCACCCTAGGTTGGAGAGACCATTTGATGTAGTTTCTAAAGCATGAACATTAAAGAAAGACAGGCCTGGGTCTGAATCCCAGCTGTGCTTGCTAAATAACCTTGGGCAGGCAGTGTCACCTCCCGTCTTCTGTAAGATGGAAATGGTCATGTTTGCCCACCTCACAGGTATGTAAGATAGTCATGTAGTAAAGTAACATTTAATAATGCAAGCAAAGTGTGTAGCATAGTGTCTGGCATAGAGGAGGCCATCGGTATGTTTTATTCTCATCATTCTGAAGAAACGAGTCACCAGTATGCATTCTGAACGCCTCCCAAGCAAGAAAGGAAAGAACAAGCCTGGATGTGGGTATCCAGGAAAATGAGAGATGGTGAAACCAAAGACCATGAATTAATGACTAGGGCAGATGAGAAGGTCAGAGAGACCAATGTAGAGATGAGGCTAGGATAGACAGTGGTTGGGATGAACTGGGGAAAGAGGTAGGACTAATCTCTCACACTCTGTGCTATGTCCTTGAAGTCTCAGGGGTTCGACAGAGTGGGGGCTCCTCACTGAGGGAAGAAGGAAGACTAGGATTCTGGCTGAAGGAAATGGACCACCCTTGGTAGATCACCCAATATCCCAGCCCTTTCTCACCCTCCTCTTTGACCATTCTGAGGAATATTCTCTTGGGGCCTGATGATGGATTCCCAAGAAACTGACATTCTAGCAGAGTTTTCTGCATTCAAAAGAAAAAATCAGGCTAGGAAGAGGGAAAAAGCTGGAAAAACAGTTTGAAGCAAGTGCAGAAGAGCTCTTTTAAACATAACAATACCCCAGTGTTATGGTTCAAATTTGTCCCTCAAAATTCATGTGTTGGATGCTTCATCCCCAGTGACAGTGTTGGGAAGTGGGACCTAATAAAAGGGGATTAAGTCTCAAAAGCTTTGTCCTCATGAAGGGATTAAGGTTGTTATTGGGAGAGAAGTTGAATTATCTTGCGAGTGAATTTTTACAAAAGTGAGTTTAGCTCCTTCTTGTTCACTTACTCTTGCCCTCTGCTGCCCTTCCACCTTCCACCACGGGACAACATAGCACAAAGGCTCTTGCCAGATACTAGTGCCATGCTCTTGGACTTCCCAGCCTTCAAAGCCATGAGCCAGATATAATTCTATTGTTTATAAATTACCCAGTCTGTGGTATTCTGTTATAGCAACACAAAATAAACTAAGAAACCAGGTATAACAGAAATAAAACCAATGCTATTAAGTTATTAGTAGGTACAGTGCTCTCCCCTTCCATTCTCCCTCCCTTTGGGCCTTTTAAAGAGAAAAAAATTGTTTCTTACTGCATCAGTTCTTAGGTTCCCCTTTATGTGTGCATTAAAAGGGCAAAGTAGAAAGAAATCTAAAAATCCAGAAAGGCTAACTTGATTTATATAATAAAGAACAAAGCTGGAAACATGAAGTAAAAGGGAGACAGGAAAGTTTTTGGGGCTGAGTGTCAGGGTTTAGGAAAGTAAGAGGGAAGGAGAGATGAGTTGGTCTTTTCCCAGGAGCCACTGCAAAGATTTAGGAAGTGATTTGTGGTGAGAGAGATGAGCTATGATTTTTTAAGATGATTGAAAGACTGAGTAAAAGTTTTAATTTCTTTCAACTAAATTGTCTTCCATAATGCAATTTCTTTTTTTTTTTTTTTTTTAGAGACAAGGTCTTGCTCTGTCACCCAGGCTACAGTGCAGTGGTGTCATAGCTCACTGTAACCTCAAACTCTTGGAACTCCTGGTCTCAAGTTATCATCCTACTTTGGCCTCCCAAGTAGCTAGGGCTAACAGCATGTGTCACCACACCCGGCTAATTTTTTTTTTTTTCTTTTTTTTCTTGAGACAGAGTCCTGCTATGTTGCCCAGGATGGTCTTGAACTCCTGGGCTGAAGCAATCCTCCTGCCTCAGCCTCCCAAAGCACTAGGGTTATAGGCATGAGCCATGGCACCTGGCTGGCAACTTCTTTTAATGCAAATCTGTGCTGAGACTGGACTACGTAGATATCGTGACTTACACAGGTTACACTAACTACCATTAATTAATATTCAGTAAGTGCCTCCCAGGTTCCAAGCAATTCAGCAAACATTGACTGCCTATTGCAGTATTATGATTGCACTGATTGCTCCAAGTAATGGTCTCCCTGCTTCCACATCCTTTCCATTGTGAATTTGCAGCTTCTTCCCATCATGAAGTAGAGTCTACTTCCCCACCATTTGCACCTAAGATGGCCTGGTTAACTTCATTTGGCAAATAGGACATAGTGGAACTGACAGTGTTCCAGCTCTAAGATGAGCTCTTAAGAGGCTTTGCAGGCTTCTCCTGTCTCTCTTGGGCCTTTGCCTCCATCATGATAACAAGCCCAGGCTGGTCTTCTGAAGGCTGAGAGACCATATACATTAGAACTAAGAGACCACAGCTAACAGCAAGGCAACCTCCAAAAGCAAGGTCATCAACTCAACCTTCATCTGAGCATGGACACATGACGAAGCCCCACCAGGGGTAGAAGAGCTACCCAGCAGAACCCACCTGAATTGCCAACACGAAGAATCATGAACAAGAAAAAAAAGTTCATAGTTTCTAAGCCACTAACTCTTGATATGGTTTGTTATGCAGCTGCACCTACCTGACACACTTACTAAGTAATCAATGTTTTGAAGACGTTATTTTTAATCTTTCAACTGAGGATTTATAATTCTCTTTGTTATATGAGATTTCATGACAAAAAGAAAAAGAAGGACTTGCCTGAAGTCATTCATCTGGTAGATTCCAAAGCCAGATTTGAAAACAGTTCCATTTAATTCAAAATCTATCCTTCTCTGTGCCTCATACCATGCTGCCTAAGATAATGCCCAATTTACCAATAGCCAAGATCATCTGTATATTTCAGAAGGGCTAAGAGGACAGGTCTGGACATTGCTCCTGAAGCCAGGCTTCCCAGTGTCCAGGCCAGTGAAACAGGACCACAGCCCAGTAGGAAACTGGCATCACAGGAAGGCCGGGGCAGAATATGAGACCTCATAAGAGACACTACAGTGCTAAGAACAATGAGAGATGTGAGAATCAGCAGAGTTGGAGTTGCCAAAGTGAGATTTATGGAAGATAAACAAAACCCATTTGATCAAATGGAAAATCAAATTGCAGAGCAGTTTCAATGAGAAGTAAATAGACACTCTCTGAAACCTGCTAAACAGCTTGGCAGGAAATCAGGCTGGCTGTATATACACTTCCTCAGTGTTGCAAGTGGTTCTACACACACACACACACACACACACACACACACGCACAGGGATATAGGTGAGTGCACGCACAGAGACCCGCCTACTTATATTTCATAGGAAGCACATGCATGCAGTCACATCTGTATGTGTACATGCACACACACACATACGCACACATAAATTACCCAGTCTGTGGTATTCTGTTATAGCAACACAAGAAGAACTAAGAAACCAGGTATAATAGAAATAAAAGAAATTATATTAGGCCGGGTGCAGTGGCTCATACCTGTAATCGCAGCACTTTGGGAGGCCGAGGCAAGCGAATCACCTGAGGTCAGGAGTTCGAGACCAGCCTCACCAACATGGTGAAACCCCGTCTCTACTAAAAATACAAAATACAATCAATTAGCTGGGCATGGTGGTGGGCGCCTGTGATCCCAGCTACTCAGGAGGCTGAAGCAGGAGAATCGCTTGAACCCAGGAGGCAGAGGTTGCAGTGAGTCGAGATCATGCCATTGCAGTCCAGCCTGGGCAACAAGAGCAAAACTCCATCTCAAAAAAAAAAAAAGATATTAAGTTATAAGTAGGTAGAGCCTCCTTCCTCTTCTCTTAGGCTTTTGATCCCTACAGGCATAAATCATCACAAAACATGCAACACCCAAATGCACACAAAATACACACAGAGAGACAGGCACACCCACACCGTCTTACACAGAAGCACATGGGCTTTCCATACACATGCAAACATATTCCCTGTGACATGCAGGCACACACATAACCCTCATTGGCCAAAGAGGCAGAGGGAGGAAAGTTTTTCTCTTACTGGGAGCAGGTTGTCTCTTCCAGGATTGGTCCTCAGAGCTGGAGCACTTCACCTGCACATCCCACCAAGATGGAGTCTTCCCACGGATCCTTCGATCCCAACAAAAAAGCCCAGCCCTTCCTGGACCTTGGAGCCAGTGCTGACCTTGGCAAGAAGGAGTTTTAAGAGCCTTGGGGTGACTGCTGGGATTAAGTGTGAAGTCCACCTTTTGGGCTTTTTGCACCATGGTTTGAGAAATTACAGCTGTGACCCAGAACAGCAGCTTTGACACCAGGGAGACCAGGGCTCAAATCCTACCTCTGCCACTTCCTAACTGTAGGAACGTGGGGCCACTTCCATAAATATGCTGAATTTCAGTGTCCTCAGTTGTAAAATGGAAATGGTAATTCTCACCAAGCAGGGATTTGTATGGATAAAAGGTGATTCTGTGTGTAAGTGCTTGGTTTGGTACCAGGCACACAATAGGTGTCAGTAATAGTTAGGAGAAGAGAGGACATTTTCCAAGCCACATGCTCCGTTCATTTACAGTCTTAATCTTGGGTTTTCCTTTTCTTTTTTCTTTCCCCAAGCATAACATAAATCCCAGCTACTCTGCATTTATATTCTATAACTTTTTCTGCATCATTTTTTATCCAAAATGATCATTTTTCCATTAGATCTCTTCGTGTAAATGGCTCTGGTACAAACAAGGGCTGATTTCTTCATCTGTCCTTGGGCCCCATATATCTGGTTATGATCATGAAAACCATTCAGCAAATCAATTTTAATTATCCCAAATTCTCTTTATAGGCAACATTCCAAGACTCAAAGCTTTCTGACAAAAGGGGACAAAAAACTACAGTCTGAAAGTCAAAAGCAGACATTGCTCTTAAGAATCCATATCTAAAAGTGGACCTTGAAACATCAAATTTTGAATGTTTGTTTTCCAACTCATCCGTTCAACACCACAAACATCTCTGAAGGCCAACTATGTGCTACACACAGTGATTGGTGTCCAGTTCGCAGAGACATATAGAGTTCAGAACAAAAGCAAAGTACATAAGGAATCAAAATTCAAAATGGTCAGAGAAATGATTTTTAAAATACCAATTTTCTAAAAGGTACATGGCTCAGACCTGTAATCCCAACACTTTGGGAGGCCAAGGCAGGTGGATCACATGAGCTCAGGAGTTCAAGACCAGCCTGAGCAACATGACAAAACCCCATCTCTACAAAAAATACAAAAATTAGCCATGCATGGTGTCACATGCCTGTAGTCCCAGCTACTCTGAAGGCTGGGGTGGGAGAATTGCTAGAGCCCAGGAGACAGAGGTTGCAGTGAGCTGAGATTGCTCCAGCCTGGGCGACAGAGCAAGGCACCATTTCCAAAAAGAAGGAAGGAAGGAAGGAAAGAAGGAAGGAAGGAAGGAAGGAAGGAAGGAAGGAAGGAAGGAAGGAA